>NW_026896423.1:0-224535 GCF_033153095.1 Gastrolobium bilobum | reverse complement strand
ATGTTATGTTAGTCTTTGGTTCAGTTACATATCTGAGGTGCTAGAAAAGAAAGAAAATGATCTAGTCAGTAGCACCAAAAACAGAGTTGAAAGAGTTTTCTGAAACCCTGAAATATGCATTCTTGGGAGATAAAGAGCAATATCCTGTTATCATCAATAAAGAGTTGTCTATGGATGAAAAAGAGAAGTTGTTGAAAGTGCTCAAGGAGCACAAGACAGCTATTGGGTGGTCTATTTCTGATTTGAAGGGCATCAACCATTCTTTCTGTACTCACAAGATGCTAATGGAAGACAATGTTAAACATGTGAGACAATCTCAGAGAAGACTAAACCCCACAAAGAAGGAAATCCATCAGTGGTATGAAGAACAATGTTCTAAATCTGGGAATTGGGGCCGCATACACGGAAATCGAGGTATCACACACAGAAAAAGGTTCAGCAGATTCATAGCCACTTCAGGGGAGTTATTTTAACCTTTCTAGTTATTTTCATTTTTATTTTTTTTTCATTTTGGTAGAAATTTTGTGTTTTTAGTTTCATTTCCTGCTATGTGAAAGCACAGTCCTGATTTAGATGTGCTACTCAGTCAATTCCTTGGTTGAATATGAGGAAGCATTGCATGATATGCAAGATTGTCATGACATTGCGTAGAGCATGAATAGAGATTATGATTGCTCGTTTGTTTGATTTCTATGATAATGATGCTTGAAATGAAATCAAGAAGAGTCTAGTTTGATACCACAGCTTGTGAGGTTTGTGCCTATACAGTTAATTTTTTTTTGAGAGTCCTCACTGCAGTGGTACTCTAGAACTTGATCTAATTCTCTCCAATGCATGTGTTGATTGAAGTGATAGAGGCATTTTGTTCTATTAAGCTTATGGCCAAATAGCTACCTGAGAAATCATCCATTGTTAGCCATGTTGAGCCTGAGACCAATTTTTTTAATTACCTTATTAAACTGTTTAGACCACTTCCATCAGAACTTACCTTGTTTGAGATTGAAATGTCAATAATCAAAAAGTTAGAAGTAATTGAGGTAAGCTCCAGTAGAAGTTAAGCAGTTGAAAAGGAAAATAAAAGAATAGTTCTCACATGAATATAAAGAGAAAGAAAAATAAATTGCAAAAATTGACAAGCAATGATGAAGGAAAAAGTGAGAAAAAGGAAGGAATCATGAATTCGAATAAAGAGTGGTACTGAAACTTGAATTGAGAGATGATTGAGTATTAATGAAAATGGTGTTTCAATCTCAATAATTATTCAGCTACTCTCCAAAAGATTCTAACCTTAAGCCAAGCCAAGTTATAACCTTAAGAAGCCCTTTTGATCAATCAGGCATGTGTTGATGTTCCTCATCTTTAGGAACTTGAGAAAAAGATCAAGCTTATGGTAGTACAACAACTGTGATGATGAAATGAGTGATGATGAATGACCCCAAACACTGAGTGATGAGTGAATATCATGTCTTGTGAGGGGTAATCAAGTTAGACTCCGATGTTTGAATGTAGTTGATGAGCATCATCTTAAGTTTGACGTGGAAATCATTCATGCTTAGTATAGTGATCTTTATGATTGTCTGTGCAATGTTGTGCTTGATTGATTGAACCTTTCTTCCCATGCTTAAATTCTGTTTATTGCTGAGGACAACAACATCTAAATCTGGGAATTGTTTGATGTGCTTCTAGCATATGATGTTTTCTAACTTGAAAGAAGCAAGGAATTAATCATAAATGAGTGAAAATAGTCATTAAATGCAAGAAATATTGATTATTCCTTCTCAATCATGTTCTCACTCAAGTTATATGTTTAAATAGCAGGAAACACCGCAAAAAGGAGCAAAAACGGAGAAACCAAATTTCCCACTGGCGCACGACGCGCGGAGGTTGGCGCACGGAGCGCCAAACTGGCGCACAGGGCGCGGTACTTGGCGCACGGGGCACCAAATCGACGATTTGCTTCTGTTTCGGTCGCGCACGAAGCGCAGGATGTGGCGCACGACGCTCCAACCTGGCGCCCGGAGCGCGGGAGTTGGCGCACGGAGCGCGGGACTGGCGCACGGCACTCCAGAGTTGGCGCCCGGGGCGCCGTTTACAGATTAAGCTTCTGTTTCTCCCAAGTTTGGGGCGCCAGGCTTGGCGCCCCGTGCGCGGGCGATATATTTTTAAGTGCGAATCAGCTAAAATAAGGCCCAATTGGAGTGCAAAGGGAAATAGGTTTTCCCAAAACCTAATAAAAGGATCAAAAACATAAGAAAAAGGATTTTTGGGAGAATCAAGAGGAGAAAAACAACAAAGAGAGCAGAGATTCCTTGGAGCTTCTCGGAGATTCAAGGATTCGATCGATCAAGACGGAAGATCTTCATCTTCCCTTTCTCTTCTAGGTTTTAAATGCTACTTTATTTTATTGTTATTTTGTCAGACATGAACATGTCTGGCTAGTTTTACCATTGTGGTAAGGGTCACAACCCTTGATGTGAACCCCTTGTACCTTGGTTGAAATTTATGATTATCTATTTTAATTGCATTTATCTTTTCTTGTTCTTCATTCTATAATTCTATTGGAACTGATCAATCTAGTAGGGTTGCGAGGGTTAGGGTTTACAATAGGGATGTTGGAATTCTAATTCCTGACAAAGAATAAGATAACTGTTCATGTACGCACTAGGGATAGGCTACATGAACAGCGAACGTTAAAGGTTCATTGATTCTAAGGGTTAACTCGAAAAGGGATTTCTAAGGGATTAGGATTCTAATAGAGTTAACAAGGTTAAAGTCACTAAGGGATTAGGGCTTAACTACTCATATAAAAGATGATGAATTGTTCGATCAATTGAATAGGTAAATGTAAACGTAATCCAAGTTGCAATGTGGGGATCGGAAAGGTGTTTGTTTCTCTTTACCGCAATATTTTCTCAAATATTTTCCCAATCCTTAATCTTTTGTTCTTGCATTCTGAAAACACTTTTGGAATCATTTACATTTTTACTTTAATTATTTTAGTTTGTTTCATGAACTACAATCATTCTCAACCTATTTTGATTAATCCAACAAGAGAGGAATAGTTATAACAACTTAGGTGCCTCAATCCTCGTGGAGACGATACTCTACTCACTCTTTATTACTTGGTACGATCAGTGCACTTGCCGATTCTACGCAACAGTAAGGTGATTGCAGAGCATATTACTGGAGCTGCTTCGAGGGAATTTGGTACACTGGTTCAGCAGTGTAAGGACTTTGAGAATGTCTGCATTAGGAGCAAGGCCAAGAGGGCCAAGGTTGATGAGACCAAAGGAACAAGTGGTTCCACTTCCTGGAAGGACAGGAGGTTTGCTGAGAAGGGCTAGGGAAAATAGTTTGCGACTAGGCAGGCGCCTGGTCAGTTCAAGAGGACATCTCCGCAGCAGGGAAGCTTTCCGAGGCCTCTTTCCACTCCTTCATATTCGGGGTGTGGAAAGGAGCATGTGGGACGTTGTGTTTCAAGGCAGTTGGTATGCTTTCAGTGTGGCAAGGAGGGCCACTTTTCTAGAGACTGTCTGTCGTCGACGGCGAGAGCTGCAGCTGTTCAGACAGTTCTATTGCAGATGGTTCCTTTGGCACCTACTTCGGCACCTGCAATGCCACCTGCTACTGGGCGTGTCTACATGTCTAGATAGGTAGCAATCAGATTGAGCTCCGAACCTTGTCAGAGGTACTGTGTCTATTGGTGATTCATCTATTGATGTATTGTTTGATTTCGGGGCTACGCATTCGTTTGTTGCAACCCCGATTGCTTTGGGGCTTGAGTTTCCCATGTCTGTGCTTTCTCCACCGTTGCGGGTGACTACCGCCACCAGAGAAAAGTGTGATGCTACCACTGTACATCAAGATGTCGTGTTTCAGTGGGAGGGTTGTGACTTCCCGGTAGATCTGGTAGGGTTGCCGATGGCTAATTTGGAAATCATCCTTGGCGTGGATGGATTGTCCAATAGTTGATTGATTGATTGATTGTTGTGCCTAGCGAGTGGTGATGTCTCCGTGTGATTCCGCAGCTAGTTCCTCGTCGTACATTTCATTGCTGCAGGCTAGGAAGGCCTTGAGAGCAGGGGCATTCAGACATGTCATGTTGGGAGGTTTAGTGAGTGGGACACAGGAGGATATCACTGGCATTCCTGTGGTGAGGGAATTCCTCGAAGTATATCCGGAGGAGATTCCTGAGTTTCCGCCATAGAGGGAGATAGAGTTCTCCATTGACTTGTTGCCTGGTGTAGGGCCGATTTCGTTAGCTCCATATCGGATGTCGCCACCAGAGTTGGCTGAGTTGAAGTAGCGTTCTGAGGGTCTTTCAGCGAAAGACTTCATCCGACCGACCATGTTGTTTTTGAGGCAAGATGCCTTACGCCATTACTTTAGCGTGATGGTGTTCTGTTTGAGGATGTGAAATTCTCTTCAGAGAAACTGAGTGTGTAACACTTGGAATTTGTGGCAGCGGCCACGCGCGATCTTGTATATGCGAGACAGTGCATGTGCAAATCGTATGTGAGTTCAGTGGTCTCCATGACTGTAGGATCTTATGTTGATTATTGATATGCTTCATAAGTAGTTCGCATATTAACATCATGGTTAGTGTCAAGCATGAAATGAGTACGATAGATTGTTGTACTGTATCAATGTCATTTCACCTTTAATTGAGTGTCAATTTTGCAGAGGCCATGGAGATTGAGGTACACTGTTGCATTTAGTATTCGAATTATTATGTTACTAAGATTGAAAATTTTGCAGGTATACGTGAACGAAGGTACGTTATTATGTGAATGAATATGCCAAATGACATGTGTTGGTTGAAATGAGTATGATTTTGATTTCGTACAATAATCATGAATATGAAGTTATTCTGAAATTAATGATTTATCAAATTGTGAGACTAGTCGATGTTAGAGACATGGAATAAGATCAAACTCACTTGAGTTTTGTGTGGATTCTTGAGTTGTGGGGTTAGGTCACCTCTATTGAGAGAGTGACTAGTGATCCCAGAGTTTTAAATGGCATTTTTGATGTCATTGTGAAACTTTGAGTTTTGTTTGTGACCTCTTTGTTGGGGGTGCACTTCTCGAGATGGAGACTGTGAGAGTCTTGAATGAGCTCAGGGAGAAGATCCAAGAGGCACAAGTGCAGAGAGAGTGCCTGGCCTACGTGAAGAACCAAGACGGTGTGCCTTGGAATGAGGATGAACTTCTGTTGTTTCAGAAGCAGATTGTGATACCTCAGGTCCTTTGACCAAAGAGGTTATGGCTGAGGCCCATAAGGGAGAATTTACTGTTCATCCTGGTGCGACAAAGATGTATCAAGACCTAAAGAGAATTTTCTGGTGGCAGGAATGAAGAAGGTCATAGCGGTGTAGGTGTCCAAGTGTTTGATTTGCCAGAAGGTGAAGTTAGAACACCCGAAGCCGTCAGTTAAACTTCAACCTCTTGAGATTCCGGAATGGAAATGGGAGAGCATTGCCATGGACTTCGTTGTGGGTTTACCTAAGACTCAAACTAGCTATGACTCTTTTGGGTCATCGTGGACAGATTGTCTAAGTCTGCCCACTTTCTTCTGGTAAAGGTGAGCTTTTCTTCAGAGCAGTTGGCCTAACTGTGTGTTCGCGAGATCGTGAGGCTTTACGGGGTGCCCGAGAGTATCTTCTGCGATAGGGACCCGAAGTTCACATCTTGGTTCTGGGAGGCACTGCGGGGAGCTTTTGGAACTTAGTTGAGACTGAGTACAGCCTATCATCCTCAGACTGTTGGACAGACTGAGTGGACCATCCTTATTTTGGAGGACATGCTGAGAGTTTTCACTTTGGGGCAGGTCTCAGCATGGAATAGGTACCTGGCATCAGTTGAGTTTTGTGAATTTGTGTTTTTCCTTGCTAGCCTGGGCATGGAACCCTGCGAGACGCTGTTTGGTAGGAGGTGTAGAACTCCTACCTGTTGGTCTGAGGTTGGAGATAAAGAGTTGTTTGTCTTGGACTTCGTCCAATTTACCACCCAGCAGATTCAATTGATCAGAGAGAAGCTGAGGCTGGCACAGAATCGCCAGAAGAGTTACTACGATGTAAAGCAGCGTCCACTGGACTTCAGTAAAGGTGAGCACGTGTTTGTGAAACTTTCACTGTCACCGGTGTTGTTTGGGCACTCGGAGTGAGGAAACTGAGCCTGCGATTCATTGGGCCATACCAGTTACGTGGTAGAGTAAGACTTGTTGCCTACTGGTTTGCCTTGCCTCCGAACATGGCCAACACCCACGACATGTTTCACGTGTCTCAACTTCGCAAGTTTGTAGCGGATCCTTCGCACGTGGTGCAACCGGATGTTGTGGAGGTTCGGGAGAATTTGAAAACTCCCGTTGGACCACTCAAGTTTCTCGATCGTGGCGAGGAGAAGCTGAGGAGCGAGATCATTTCGATGGTCAGAGTACGTTAAACGGGAAGAATTCTTGAAGGGTAATTCTGGAAGTGAGAGGACGAGCTTCTCCGACAGTATCCCGCGCTTAAGGACATGTATGTTTTCTGATTTTGAGGATAAAATCCTAAAAAGGTGGGGTGAATGTTAGAACCCGCACCGCTAATTAAGGAAATTAATTAGATAATTATGAGATAATTCTATAATTGACCATAATAATTATTATGAGGCTTTAATAATTATAGTAAGTGAGTAATAATGTTGAAAGTCGCTTTTCTGACGAAAAGCGCAGATACGGGTTCAGCTAGTCGGTATAAATGCGTACCGAAAAAGTATCCCAGAAAATAATAATAAGTGCATGAATATTCCTAGAATATTATATAGGACTTGTAAAACGAGTTTCAAGTTAAAATAATGAGAACTGGTGCCAGAAACTGATACTGGCTATGAAAAGCGCGTACCGAAAAGGTGCTCCGAAAAATAAAAATAAAAATGATAATTCTTGTAAAATTGAGTAGGTTAAGAATATAAAGTTTGGGATTAAAATGCTAAGCGTAGCAATTAAAGTTAATACTGTGCGTTTATGACTTAAACCACTATATATACTCTTGTGTTGGCTCAAAACCCTAGGCATATCAGTTTTCTACATGGGAACACTTGGAGGCTGAGTGATCATCACTATTCTATTGCATTCTTTCACCATTTGTGACCAAAACCACCATTTTCTCTTGATTTTCCTTCTCTTTAACCTTGCAAACACTTGGGTGTGTGATGGGTGAGGAAAAAGGAACCATCTTCTGAGTGTGGGACTGTTGTGTTAGGATTCTAGGGGCTGTGTTCTATGATCTTGTGGGGTGTGGCCTTTTATTTAATGTTTTGAAGCTCCAAGGAGCTTTCTTGTTGAGTAAAAGAGCTACCTTGTGCATCATTTTCGTTCACCTTGGTGTCTGCACCTATGGAGCTGAAGGGAGAGCTCCAAGAGCACCTTCATTCTTTATTTTGAGCTTGTGATATGAACACCACCCTTGAACTTGAGTTTTTATGCTTAAAAATCAATCCTTGATGCATCTAACAAGCTAAAGCTAATAACCTAAGGGTGGGTAAGCTTAAACACACCTAGAATTGCATGCTTAAGCTTCTGTAATTGGTAAAAATGGATCCCTTTGAAGGATATCTCGCGAACATGCAAAATCAGCATTCTGACGCGAAATATCCGGATATTTGGTTGGAAATATCCAGATATTGATATCCGGATATTCAGTTGGAAATATCTGGATATTTTGGTCGGGACAACAACGAACCTGTTTTAGTAAAAATTTGATATCTTGAGCTACAGAGCTTCAAATTGAGTACCGTTTGGACCTATGTGAAGCTAACACCTAGGGAAACAACTCTGTTAAATTTCGTAGCCATTGGATCAGTGGTTTGATCGCAGTTTCAATTTTAAGTCGCGTTTTGGTTGCTAGAAATTCCGTTCCAGCAGTCACCTCGCGTAAATAATAACCGGAGTTATACAACTCCGATTGAGGCGTATAGTATGTCGCTGTAAAGCTGGAGATGTCTAGCTTAACATATTAAATCTTAGATTTTTTGTCAAAGAGATGCAATTAAAGTTTTAAAAAGAGTAAACGAAGTTTAATGCTTAAGGCTTTGAGAAAAGCCTGCAGTAAGCGAAAATGAGAAAGAAAACGTATTCCTTTTGCCATGAAATTATAGAGCATGAGTATTGATGATAATTCTGGTATAAACAGACTGTGATTGTGCTATTTGGTGACCTTGAGCTAGCGTGGACTCTTGGATTCGATAATTAGCTTAAGAGGTAAGCTTTTGTGTCCTCGGTTTAGCCATGTTGTGGTTCCACCATGTCCCATGGGGGTATGGTTGTATGCATGCTGTGTTATATGCTTTTGATGTTTTGGAAATGCTATTGAGCTATTATATGCTAGTGCCTTTATGATACGCATGTGGTGTTCCACCTATACGGTAAGCCTGAGTATGTGGTACATATAAGATGGTGAGGCTGTGGGTGAGGTGCAAGCGGTGTTCCTTGTACTACGTGTGGGTAATAGAAGTATTCGTACATTTCTCTGGCCAGTAGAATAGTATTGACACACATGGCATGAATATCTGTTGCACTGCATTGAGTTTTTGAACTTATGTTGAATTACTGCTTTTGGAACTTATATTGCACATGTAAGTGAGCTTGGGGTGGAAGATCCTTGGGGACCCCTTGTCTTACTGAGATTTCTGGTTTAGAGATCTCACCCCACGTTTGGGGAATGCTTATTTCAGGTTCAGGTAATGCAGGGGTTGAGACCTCTAGTGGCAGGAGGCCAGAGCTTAGCTGATAGATGTTGCATGTTTATGCTGCTTATACTGATATGCTCTTATGATTGGATGTTGGATCCTATTTACTGTCTTATGCTTTTAGCTTCAGTTTATGGATTTATATGTTGAGACTTTGTTAGTTATGCTGTTGATTTGGTGAGCATGAGGATTGTCCATGCCACTTAGACTTGATTATGTCTTGTTTTATTTGGAGTTGTAATAATGTATCAGGATATTGTCCGGATTACGTGTTGTAATACCGTGAGTTAGATACTCACTTTATCTATATATTGAGGTATTCCAGTTAGATATCTTTTTGCAATTTACATACAGGCGATATTTTATGAAATTGATTAAGTAATCAACTCTGCTAAGTATAATGATGTCATAATTGAAAATAAAAAAGATATTCCGCATTTTTAATTAAGCGCAGCTTAATACGATGATATGTTAACAAACCGGGTATACTCGGGGTGTTATAGTTATCCCTCAGAACCTTACGATGTCGTTTCGCTCCTCCCTTTCCGAGACCCTTACCTCCCTTTCCTCTTCCAGACATGATGGTTGCTGTTGCTGATGTTTCTCTCTCAAAACGAAACCAAACCGAATAAGCACGCAAATGAATTACCTAATAGATGCTGAGAATGTGGAGATTATGTAACATGTGATGATAGATTTGTGGTCATTGGATTGCTTAGCTATCCGTGGGAATGTAGAATTTGGAAGCTGAGCCCATTGGATTTATAATACTTGATTTCGATTGGCGGAAAGTGTGTGATGCGGATTGCGTGGGTTTGAAATTAGGAGTGCGGGGTTTTTTAGTGAAAATTGTGTCTCTGAGAAAACACATTTTTTTTAGCCCGAGGGATACGAATTTTGAATGAAAATGTAGACATCGCGCTTTACATGAATGTAACCGCGTTTGGAAATTAAACGCATCATCTGCAAAGCAGTATTTAGATATTTGATCTCTTATATTATATATATTAAAAATTTTATTTAATATCAAAACGTGTCCCAACGTGTTCAAATATGACATTTTTTAAAATTAACGTGTCGGCGTGTCGAATCGTGTCGTGTCCCGTGTCCGTGTATCATAGCAACAACCAATCAATTCACTTGATTTATATACATAAAATCTGCACATGTAACTTACAAAAAGAAAAGGAACGTGACATGCATATGGAAGACAACAACTTATAATTTCATGTAGAAATAACAAACTATTCATTCTTCAATTATTCAACAATATTTCCTACACATGTATTCTTTAAGAACCAGTTAAATTCCTATATTTCATGCCCAAAAATCTGCATATATTAGGAACACATATAGCAAAAATATAACATGAAATCACAAAGAGAACTTCAACCACAATTGGAAACAATTTAGTTAATTATCTAGTCAGTAATTTACTAACTTTTCTTTTAATTAATTAAATTAATCAAACCTTTATTATTATTAATATGTTATCAAACATGTATTTCAGATTTATAAAGAATTAATAATAATCATTCAATCCATTATTTAATCAAGAATATGACTAGATTACTTAAACTAGACCAATTTTACTTAGTTAATTCACTTCACAATAATTTCATACATCTTTGGCCAATATTAAAGCAAGCTTTGACCTAATTTTATAGATTAATCCAATCATCATTAGATAAAATTAGGATCATTTCTAGTCTTTAAAATTCTTCAAAGAATTTAATGAAATAATCAAAATTAAGCTTGAACCATTTTTTTGATTATTTGCACTTTAATCCCTATCCTTTCACTTATTTATATTTTGAACCCTATAATTTATGATTAATTACACTTGGGTCCCACTTAATTATCTTGACATGAATTATTTTGTCATATTTATTTTCATGACAATTCATCCATTTACTTAATGAATTTCACAATACTTGCTTACTTTATATAAATTCAACAAACACCTTTAATTAATATTATATTTAAATAATAATTTTCATATTTAAAAAATGAGGGTTGTTATAAGCCTCACCACCATGCATACTAATCCGTCACTCCTTGCGGCATCTTTTTCTTATACTCTCGTGAATGAGCATACAAATCCTGTATTAATTATGACTATATGATCTACATTCGCCTCCAGGATCGATAAAAAAACAATATAAAAAAATATAATTCTTACATAAGTTAATATAAAACAACAATATAATTGAAATTTGACAATAATATTAAATAAATAAATTACACCGACTTTTAAAATAAATTAACAAATGAAATACAATAAATATTTTTAACTGATTCTAATAAAATATTCAATGACGAAGCCCAATAATTAATTGGAATTTATTCATTTTTTACTTGTTTAACAAGAGTTTAATTTTAAATTAATCTGGTATTATCAATTGGGTGGGAAAGAGACAATTCCGGGGCAGGGTCATATTTTTTCTTTTCTGGTCACGTGCGGTGTTTCTGCATATCTCTTGTTTTTAGCTTCACCTTGTTCTCCAACCTTAAAGTTGTTTAAATTGTTTTCGCTGGAAAGCAAGTGGGTTGATTTGTTTCTAAGTACCTTCAAGTTGGAGGAATCATCGATTGAGAATCCAGTACCGGATAAACAATAACAAGCTATTTAAATTTGTTTTTGTTTGAGACAGAGATGAGCAAAATAACCAAAAAAATTGAACCGAATCATGAATCAAACTGAACTGCACTTAAAATAATTGGTTTTTTAAAATTAGTTCATTAATCGAACTGATTTTTAAAGATCCAGCTCATAAACCGAACCGATTTTTATAATCAGTTCAAGAACCAAATTATTTTCGAACCGAGTCAAATTGATTTTTATTACTTTATTTTTTTTTAATTTATTTTTCTCTTCTTTTCAGAATAGAGTCGACCTGAACTGGTTCCAAACAGAACCGAACCGTTTTCAACCAAATCGAATCACTTTCAAACCAAATCAAATCGATTTTAAACCGAACCAGTTTGAAACGAATCAAATTATTTTTGAATAATTTAAATCTATTCGGTTCAGTTTACACAAATTCGGTTGGGTTTAAACTATGGACACCCCTACCTAGAGAGCAAGTGGGTTGATTTGTTTCTAAGTACCTTCAAGTTGGAGGAATCATCGATTCCGTATCTAGTACATAGCAGACAGTGTAGTGTTATTTATTTGCACGACACATGCTTGCCTGTATATATGATCGTTTTCGTGGGTGTAAGGGAATAAAGTAACCGAGTGAGAACCGAGAACTACAAAAATCAAGAGAGAAGATTTACAATGAATGCAATTTTAGTGTTGTTGGGTCTGCTGTTTACAGTGGGAGTGGTGGGGTGTGTTTTGTGGTGGTGGAATGAGCTCTGGTACGTTGTTCCTCTCAGAGTCAAGTGTTCAGCTTCTGGCACCAAGTTGCCACGAGGCCACATGGGCTTTCCTTTCGTTGGAGAAATGATTAGCTTCCTGTGGTACTTCAAATTTCTTGGACGCCCAGATGACTTTATCAATGCTAAGCGACGCAAGTAAGTTTTTGCCCTCCTTCAACAGGATGTCTAACCATCTGATCAAACCTAATGCTGGAAAAATATGCTCTGTGATCATAAACATATAAATAAATTCTCCATTGGTTCAGAAGCTGTCATATAGTTATTGCATCTTGTTGCATAAAATTTGAATGAATGCCTCTACTTTTTATTGATATCTTCATTGTCATGGTGATATATGGTTGCCGATAAACCATCAAAGATATGGCGATGGAGTAGGCATGTTCAGAACGCACCTCTTTGGGTCACCAACCATGATAGTATACACACCACCACTTAACAAATTTGTGCTCCATTCAGAGGACAAGTTCAAACAAGAATGGCCTACTGTTGAACTCATGGGTACTGCTTCCATGTTGGCAGTCCATGGGAAGGCCCATGCTCGGGTCCGCAGCTTTGTCACCAATTCCATAAACCGGCCTGACTCTCTACGCCGCATCGCTCTTCTTGTCCAACCTCGCATTGTCAATGCTCTTCAATCCTGGGCAAAAATGGGAAAAATCAATGCCAGAGTTGAAACCCATCAGGTATATATTCTCTTCCAAAATTTATATATACTTTTCCCAATTGTGTTCGTTTGAATTGATTTTTCTTTTTTCTATATATATATATATATATATATATATATATATATATATATATGAGGCAGGATCCTTTGACACAAGTGTCAAACTTTGAAATTTGACATCAATTTCTAACCGTTGATTTCCGTTAATCAATGATTATCATTTATTGAGAATTAATAATTAATTAATAAGTTTGAATTAATATATAGGGAAAAATTATTCTATTTACCTCTTTTTCATGTACACCATTATATTATAATCTTAACTAATCTTGATCATTTCTTTTTCATATTGAGATTATGATCCATCGGTGTTGGAGAATGTTAGACAAGATAGACATAAAAAAGATAAGTAGAATAACATGGGGCAAGTTATATTTACAAACTTTTTTGTTTACAAACTCTTACAAACTACACTATGTAGGACCGGTCCTACATTAGTATAATTGCAAAAAAAGTTTGTAAACGGATCCTATCCCGAATAACATATCCAATATATATAGGTAGGATCCTTTGACACCGGTGTCAAATTTCAAATTTGACACCTCATCTGATAGCCATTACATAAAAAAAAATCAACGACTCTGATTTGTAAGCATAGCCATTACATAAAAAAAAATCAACGACTCTGATTTGTAAGCTATATATATATATATATATATATATATATATATATATATATATATATATGGCAAAAGTATTTCGACCTTTGCGGCAGAAAATTTTGGTCTGCCACATACACATTTTTATCAGGATCTGTCAGAGGACGCTCTTTTAAAAAAAAATAAAAATCAAGATTTGCCGGCAGATCTTGCTGAATATGTGTCTGCGACAAATAAGTTTTTCTGCTGTAAAGGCAAAAAAAATCGAATCTCAAAAAATAAAAAATAATATATATATATATAATGGGATAAGATCCGTTTACAATTTTTTTTTGCAAATTACACTAAGTACGACCGGTCGTACACTGCATGATTAAAGTAAGACCGGTCGTACTTAGTGTAGTTTGTAAGAGTTTGTAAACAAAAAAGTTTGTAAATATAATTTGCCCCATATATAATGATCGAAAGTATTTTTCAAATATCGTTTTTATATTATAAAAGCTCTTCTAAGTAAAGAAATCTATATGTTTTCTGTCACAATTAAAGTCAAAGTGCTCAATCACAATTCCATTGATTTTTCTGTCATCAACTTGTTTATATGTTTTACTTTTATCCTATTTAAAATTCGCATATGAGGAGTCAATTATCCGTTTTCACTATATAATTTCTTGTTGTAAATTAAACATTAGAATGTATTTATTTGAATATTTTAGTTGTTATTTTTTTTTTAAGCCTAAAACCATGTTACTTGATTTGGTAAAAAAATTATCAATGGCAATCCAATATCGATATTATAGCAATATCAACTACAGTACTCTTACCTTCAAGATTTAAACAGTTTCATATAGCCAGGCAAACTCTTGTTTGTATATAAATCTTTTTCTTTCTTCCATTTTCTTTTGTTGCTAATGTCTTGTGTATTGTTTGCTCTATAAGTTAAAGTAGAGTGAGGATTTTGTATTCTGCCAGCAAAGTGTGGAGTTTACTGTTAAAATTAATTAGAACTGAATCATATTGATTGCAGCTGGGAATTCAGAACATTGGGAAATTATTTGCGAGCATGGAGCCAGGTCCTCTTCTGCATTCCTTGGATAAGCTCATTCATGGCATGCTTCCGGGATTGAGAGCCTACCCACTCAATTTTCCTGGTTTTGCTTATCATCATGCTTTCCAGGTTCAACCCATTAATCCAATATAGTCAAACCAAGTTTTGCTTCAATTCCTCGATTCTATGATAATGGACTTCTCGAACTAACAAAATTCCATAAAATTTCAGTGTAGAAAGAAGATTGAGGACATTTTCTGGATGGAGTTAGGTAAGAGAAAGAACGAGACTGAGGGGGAAATAATTGATCTAATGGACGGTTTGATGCGTATTGAAGATGATGAAGGTCACAGATTGAGTGACATAGAAGTGGTACACAACATTGTTTCTCTAATGATTGGTGGATATGTCTCTACGGCCCTTGTATCGATGTGGGCTATTTACCTTCTTGCTAAGTATCCAACAGTGCTCAGAAAGCTAAGGGTATATATTAACTCATTAATGTGTTTTGCAAACCAATAGTTTAATACTAATGCATCTAATCGTGTGCTATTTTTGCTTGCAATTGCAGGAAGAGAACACAGCTTTCAAAAAGGGAAGTCCGGGGGATTTTATTACCGCTGAAGATGTTTCAAATTTAACATACACAAACAAGGTCTTTCATTGGTTGTGCACATATACATTTACAGTAAAAGCTTATTTATTCATTTACCATATATTCATTTAATTGAGCACAGGTCGTTGAAGAAACAATAAGAATGGCCAATGTTGCATCATTTGTTTTCAGAAAAGTTGAGAAAGAAATCAATTATAAAGGTACAGATTGCAATTTCTGAGAAAGTTTATAAGTGAAAGCTTGAGCATAAAGAAGGAATGTTTATTTTAATTCCCAGATAAAATACAAAGAAACATGTCATACTACATATAAAGAAGGAATATATATAAACGTCACAATTTATTGAGATATATATAATTGAATAAACCTAGTAGTCAATTACATCATTGATTATTAAGTAATTATTGTAGTTAATTAATAGTTAGCTATCATAATTTACTATAATAAATTATGTAATTGGCTTAATATATACACTTACTTCGAGTAAATAAGTTAATGCAAGTATTTTTTACTCCATTTCCTGAATAGTGATTGTTCTAATTCATAGAAAGATCACGCGGGTTTGTGGTTCCATCTATTGAAACAATTTTGATGTGAAAATGTAGTGTCCATAATAGATGATGAGCAACAACCCATGCCATGTGTGTGTCCTTAGAAATTATTGAGTTTAATTAATCTAATGAAAACTCAATATTTTTGTAGGTTACAAGATTCCGAAGGGATGGAAAGTAATTTGCTTTCTTCGGTACTTTCAAACGAACCCAGAGAACTTTAAGGACCCCATGTATTTTAACCCTGATAGATGGAACGTATGGTCATTTTTTTCTTATTAATTTAATGTTTTTCCAATGTTCCTTGTTTAATTTCCACAAAATATTTGACTATTTATAATCCTGATCAGGAGCCGGCAAAGCCTGGAACTTATCAAGTCTTCGGCGCTGGACAAAGACTATGCCCCGGAAACACGCTTGCTAGAATTCAACTTGCACTTCTGCTTCATCATTTATCCATAGGATACAAGTAAAGTCTGATCATAATTGTTGATAGCATAGTTTGTTTTAACTTTAACTTTGATACGAACTATACATTTCTAATTGCATTTTTCCTTCACGAATTTAAATGCAGGTGGGAACTCCTTAACCCAAATGCAGATATGATATATCTTTCACATCCAGCACCAGTAGATGGGGTTGAAGTTAAGTTCAGCAAATTGTGAAGAAAAAGAAGATGAAAAAAAAAGGATGTAGCCCTTCTCTTTTGATAAGTAGACCACGAAAATGTAGCTTAAAACGTTGATGGTTGTTATTTTCTATTATATACTTATTTGAAGTCTCCAATAAACGTTGATGTATTTTGCATATGTCTCCAATAAATTTATACTATTATCCATGACAAATTTTGATTTGTTTTATCGTTTGCTTATGTATTTTTTCAGTATATCAAGTACCTTTACAAGATTTTCCCGTGGAATGTAAAGACGAAATAATCCCAATCAGCGTATTAGAACAAGTAAGGGCCCGTTTGGTACCGTGATTTTATTTGAACTCCCAGGAAAGTTATGTATGAAAATCAGGAAATCTATGTTTGGTTGACAAAAAGTAAAAAGTTGCACTGGAAAATTTGTTTCTGGGATTTGTTTATTGTGTGCAATTTTATGTCCGATCACCACTGATGAAATTCCATGGTTTAGTTGGAAAACTTGCTTGCCAGGGAAAGTAAAAAATAAACAATCCTTTGGTAGACGAAATTAACCCCGTGAAATACAACTATTTCGCTGCACATTGTGTTCCTCTTTGTCATGCTTTCAACCTGAAATACAACTATTTCGTCAGTCTCAGACATGGAGAAGGTGAATGGAACTGTCACAACCTTCCTTCACCGACAAACAGAATGCAAAAAAAATTAAATTATTTGTTACATGCTTCTCTCCCACACTGACTCCACAAGAAACAACTTTAATAGAACCAACACATGACACAAGCAAACAGTGCACACAAGCTCCATGACTCTCACAAAATCCAGATCCCTCTGAAATCTGATATCCTGAACGATGAGTATGAGTAACGTTGTTAAATTTTTTGAATGAAAAGCAATGGTGGGGTTATTTTGGTAAAATAACCTCACATTCCTACTAATATTTCATAACTAACCAAACACAAACTCAGTAAAATTAACTTAATTTTTCCAGAAAAATATGGATCTACCAAACAGCTTTTTAGTAATATTATAGTAAAATGTATTTCCCACTACATTCCAGTAATAATTATTTCTCGGATAAAAAAAAATTTCTCCCATACCAAACGCCCCCTAAAAGTTTTTTAATTTTACGACAATAATATGAAAGCACATGTAAATAATCACTTCAACCCAAAATCTTAAGTTGTTAGGTGATTACTTTTTTAATATTTTTTATTTTATTCTCTAACACACCCTCTCACGCAAGAGCCCTCTAGGCTTGAAGTGTGAATATGACACAAGCCTATTTTTGATCTGCCTTGTGCTACAAAGCCCATTTTTTTTAATCTGCTTTGTGTTTTTCTTAATTTCACCTAAAAGAGGGGGCAGAAAGGATTGAACTCGCAACATTATGGTCACTAAAACTCTGATACCATGTAAAAAATCTTAAGTGATGGCCTTTTTAATACTTTTTATTTGATTTTCTAACAGCACACAAAATTAGATTCAGGTTAAAGTTGTTTTAGAAGATCTAACAACACCTAATAACAACTAAATTAACTAAAGGACTGGATTAAGTAAACTAGAATTAAAAAAAATGAAGAAATCCAAATTAATATTTGGGTTGTCAATTTGCATTTTCTAAGTGTTGAAGATAGGATTTAGTTTGTTGAAATATTGTTGTAATTCGATAGGATTAATTTGTTAGGTTGTTCTGATTTATAGAAGTTGTTAACTATTTGTAAGTAGGTATTGTTATTGATACTTGTATATATACCTCAATTAAGGAGGAGAAAAGTAATAAAGAGATGTTCAGTTCTCAGGATTAGAATTTTAACGTGGTATGAGATGATTTTTTTTTAATCCTAGGAACCTATACTACCCACATACGTTTCTTTTTTCTTTTTTCCTTTCTGACCCGTATTTCCTCATTTTTTTTTACCTTGACCGGTATTTATCAGATCCGCTTCTTTTAATCTCGTCGTTCAAACCCAACCCGCATCGCATCGCAATCCCTAATTCTTCCGACGCGATGGAATACCCTGACACAACCCCAAAGACAACCTCCCCACCATCCTCCTCTACCTTGCTATCCCAGGTTGCTCGTCCCTCTGCTGTCACTCATGTTCCAAAACCACTAAAGGAAGCATCCTCTGGCAAAAACTTCCAGTGTTCTCACTGTGGCGATTCTGGTCACTCAAAAAGCTGCTGTTATGAAATCATTGGGTATCCCGACTGGTGGGTCTTCACCAAACATCCCCATCGCAAGTTTGCCTCTAAAGCCCTTTTCTCCTCCGAAGGTGACTCTTCTTCCCCTCCTCAGGCAAATGCTATTTATGAAGGCATCTTAGGTAATTCTCTTGCTCTCTCTACTCACTCTAGAAATTTGTCTTGGATAATTGATACTGGTGCAACAAACCATATGATTCATGATGCTTCTGTTTTGACTGCATTTATTTTTAAAATGTAATCCCTCTGAATTTCTGTGTTCTACTTGTGAAATGGCTAAGAGCCATTGTATCCCTTTTTATCCCAGTTTAAATAAAAGTGAGATTCCCTTTCAAGTTATTCATTCTGATGTCTAGGGATCAACTCGAGTGTCTTCTTCTTCGAATGCCTTTTATTATATGTCTTTTATTGATGAATGCACTAGAATGATGTGGATCTTGTAACACTCCGTGTATACCCGATTTGTTATCATATTACAGTATTAAGCGCAGCTAAATTAAATGCGGAAGCTAAATTTTTCTTTTCAATTATGACGTCATTATTATTAACCAAGTTGATTACTTAATCCTTTTTCAAAACATTGAATGTATGTAAATTGCAAGAAATAACTAACTGAAATACCTCATATATAAATGTGTATCTAGTCACGGAACCACAACACGTAGTCCGGACATAATCCTGTTCATTATACATCAAGAGTTTAAATAAACAAAACATAATCAATGTGGCATGGACAATCCTCATGCTCACCAAATAAGGCAACAAAGTCCAACATAGTCTTAACACAGATAGCAACATAATGGCAATAAATCATGACAAACAGCCAGGCATAACAGCACAACATCATATATCTCAACTCAGCTCCGGTCTCCTGCCGTCCGAGGTATCAACCCCTGAGGTACCTGAACCTGAAAATGTGCCCCAAACGTGGGGTGAGATCTCTTAAAAGAAATCTCAGTAAGACAAGGGGTCCTCAAGGATCTCTCCACCCCAATCTCACATACATGTGCAATATAAGTTCAAAAGCAGTATAATAATATAAGTTCCAAAATCTATGCAAAGTAGCATATAATCATGTCATGTGTGTCAGAATCCTACTGGCCAGAGAATAAACATGAAGGAATTACATATGTCTACAACCCACAATACAAGACGCTACTTGCACCTCACCCACAGAATCACTGTCTTGTATGACGCTACACACTCAGGCTTACCGTCTAGGTGGAACAACACATACATGTCATAAGGCACTTGCACTTAGCAGCTCAAAAGCATTTCAATAATTATCATTTCATGAAAACACATCATGCATATAAACCATCCCTCCATGAGGTATGGTGGAACCAACAATGGGCAAAATCGAGGACACAAAAGCTTACCTCACAAGCTAACAATTCAAAGTCAAAGTCCACACTAGCCCAAGGTCTACAAACAGCACTCTCACAGTCACCAAGGCTTGGAACAGAGGCAAGGGTGCTCTTGGAGCTCACTTTGCAGCTCCCAAGGTCAAACTACACAAAGGCCACGTATATGAGTAGCAAGATTTGTCTTTTCTTCACAAAGCTCACCACTTGGAGCTTCTACAACCAAGGAAATGGTTTCCTCTTCACTTAGCCAAGAAGTCAGCTCTCTCCCTCCTGAAACAGTGGCTGAAACTCAAAAACGGAGTGACACCACATGCACACAAGGCTTGCTCTCAACTATCCATGGTATTTTGGTGAAGGAAGCTTGAAAAAACAAGGTTTCTTTGACTCACAAGAGGAAGGGAAGAAGGTGACAAGGGAGGAACACCACACTCGGAAATGGAGGCACAATGGAGGCATGTAGGAAACTGATAGAATCAGTCTAGGGTTATGTGCTATGCCTATTTATAGCTCGCTTAAGTTTAAACCCACTGTATTAACACTAATAGCTCCGCTAATCATTTTAATCCCAAACTTTAGATTATGAACCTAGCCATTTTTCTAGGATTTGTCATATTTTTATTTTATTTTTTGGAGCACTTTGCCGGTAAGCGCTTTTACATAGCCGGTATCAGTCCTAACACCAGTTCTCATTATTTCGACCCCAAAATTGTTATACCAATCCTAAATATTATTCTAGGAATATTCATATACTTATTATAATTTTTCAGGATACTTCATCGGTACGCACTTATACCGTGAAGCAAAACCGGTATCTGCACTTTTCGTCAGAAAAGCGACTTTCAGCATTATTAAGCCTTTATATTAATTATTCTTACCTTACCACAATTATTTAAAGTCAATTATGGAATTATTCACTTAAGCTAATAATTAATTAATTAAATTCCTAATTTAACGGTGCAGGTTCTTATAGATCTCTTTACTGAAAAACAAAAATGAAGTTTTTTCTGTGTTTCAGAATTTTCATAATATGATTGACACTCAATTTATAACTTCAATCTAAATTCTGCAATCTGACAATGGACTTGAATATAAGAATAAGGAATTTTTTTATTTTCTAAACTCTAAAGGGATCAAACATCAAACTTCATGTGCATATACACCTCAGCAAAATGGATTGGTTGAGAGGAAAAACAGGCAATTATTAGAAGTCACTCGAGCCTTTTTATTTGACATGAATGTACCCTTTCACTATTGGGGTGAGACTGTTCTTTCTGCAGCTTATGTTCTATATCAGACTCCCTTTAGTTCCTTGAAGTTTCTTACTCCTCAACAAAAACTTGAAACCTTCTTTTCCATTCCTCATGTTATGAATTTGGAACCTAGAGTCTTCGGGTGCACGACCTTTGTTCATACCCCAAAAGTCCTACGAACCAAGCTTGATCCATGTGCAAAAAGATGTATCTTTGTGCGCTACTCTGATCTACAAAAATGCTATCGCTGCTTTGACCCAAAAACCTGTAAGATGTATGTCACACTTGAAGTTTCCTTTTATGAATCTGAAGCCTACAATTCAGGGGGAGCTTTGTCACGCCCGGCCCTTCAAGAATCAATAACTATCTCCACATACTAACACGAGACTTTTCAGTGTGCTTTTTCCTCACTCGCACACTTTCCGGGAAATCTTTCCAGGAGGTCACCCATCCCAGAATTGCTCCAAGTCAAGCACGCTTCACTGTTCTTCCGTTCTGGGCTACCGAAAAGTAGATGCATCTTGTTAGTATAGGTAGTACCAATTAATTCTTATAAGCTATCACAAACTATGCAGTCTCACACCTGCACAGTCTTTGGAATTCCTCTCTTTCGGGTGTCGATTCGATTCATTCATGCATGTAACCCCCCGCTGGAAGCCTATCAAGAGCCGCTCCTTGTCCATGCCTCTTTGCACTGGCGATCACTCCTCGCCCTCGTCAGCGCTTGGGATGTTACAAGTTTCCTCTTCTACTTCTCAGGGGGAGATACATAATATTAGAGAAGAAGAATTTTGGTCCTCTACTTCTATTCCTTTATCTTCCTCTACCAATTCTTATCCCACAGATACTAATCCTCTTCCAAATCCTCCACTACATGAAACACCAAACTTATCCCACATACCTGAAACCTCATCCTTGGATACATCTGAAGCACTCTCTGAACCTACTGCTACTGAAATCGCTTCTGTCCAAAATTTAGATCATCCAATCCCACCTACTACTGTCCAGAATACAAATCTTCTGAGTTGAGATAGCACACATATTAGACGTTCAGAAAGGGAAAACAAAGGCATATCGAAGTCCACTTATGAACCAGACCCGAAAGTGAAAAGGAAATATCCCATCAGCAATTATGTGTCATCTCATAGGTTATCTGAATCATATGCTTTAACAATTGATCAATTATCTATTGTACAAATTCCTAATAGTGTGCAGGAAGCATTGGAAGATCCTAAATGGAAGCAAGCTATGAACACTGAAATGGAAGACTTCAGAAAAATAATACATGGAGTCTGACATCTCTACCGGAAGGGAAAAAGACAATTGGTTGCAAATGAGTTTATACTGTGTAAGAACCTGCACCGTTAATTTAGGAAAATAATTAAATAAATACGAGAATTAGGAAATAATTCCATAATTGACCCTAATAATTATGAAAAGGCTTAAATAATTATAGTAAGTGATTAAGAATGTTGAAAGTCATTTTTCTAACGAAAAGTGCAGATACCGATTCTGCTCCACGGTATAAATACGTACCGGTGAAGTATCTCAGAAAAGTATAATAAGTGTGGGAATATTCTTAGAATAATAAATAGGACTGGTATAACAAGTTTCAGATCAAAATAATGAGAACTGGTGCCACAACTGATACTAGCTATGTACAAGCGCGTACCGGAATGGTGCTGCGAAAAATAAAATAAAAATATGAAAAATTTTAGAAAAATGAGTAGGTTCAGAATCCTAAGTTTGGGATTAAAATACTAAGCGTAGCAATTAGCGCTAATACAATGCGATTAAGTTTAAACCGGCTATAAATACAACTTTGGCACATAACCCTAGGCGATGTTGTAGTTCCGTGACTTAGATACTCACTTATTATATATGAGGTTATTCAGTGTAGATAGTTGTCTTTTGCAATTTACATACAGGCGATGTTTTTATGAAAATGATTAAATAATCAACTTGGCTAAGGATAATGATGTCATAATTGAAAGTAAAAAGTTATTCCACATTTTTAATTAAGCGTGGCTTAATACGATGACATGTTAACAAACTGGGTATACACGGGGTGTTACAGTTTATACTGTGAAGCTAAGGGCATATGGGAGCATTGACAGATACAAGGAAAGGCTTGTAGCAAAGGGATTTACACAAAGGTATGGAGTAGATTATTAAGAGACGTTTGCTCCGGTGGCTAAGTTTAATAACATCATAATATTAATCTCTATAACAGCAAATCGAGACTGGCCCATAAAGCAATTAGATGTGAAGAACGCCTTCTTGAATGGTGATCTAGAAGAAGAAGTTTACATGGAAGTTCCACATGGCACTCTCTATGGTCTTAAACAATCACCAAGAGCATGGTTTGGTAGGCTCTCTTTAGCGATGAAAAAGTTTGGATATCAACAAAGCAACTCAGATCATACACTATTTATTAAGCGTAACAAAGGAAAGATGACAATACCTATTGTTTATGTAGATGATATGGTGTTAACTGGGGATGATGTAGAAGAAATGAAATCCCTGGAGAAGAAATTCGCTGCTGAATTTGAGATGAAGGATCTTGGTCCACTAAGATACTTTCTTGGAATAGAAATTTCAATGTCCAAAGAAGGAATTTTCTTATCTCAAAGAAAATATATTTTGGATCTTCTCTTTGAAACTGGATTGTTGGGCAGCAAGCCAGCAGATACTTCGTTGGAGATGAATCTCTCACTTGGTGTTTATCCAAATCAGATTGACGCAGATAAAGGCAGATATCAAAGGTTGGAAGGTAAATTAATATACTTGTCACATACTAGACCTGATATTGCATATTTTGTAAGCATTGTAAGCGGATTTATGCATTCTCCTAGTGAGGAACATATGAGAGCTGTGTACCGAATCCTAAAATATCTCAAAGGGTCTCCAGGAAAAGGGCTGCTATTTTCAAAAAATGATAGACCATGCATTGAAGGCTATACAGACTCAGATTGGGTTGGTGATAAAACTACAAGGCAATCAACTTCTGGGTACTTTACTTTTGTAGAAGGAAATTTAGTCACATGGAGGAGCAAGAAACAAAAGGTAGTGGCTAGATCAAGTGTTGAAGCTGAATTCAAAGGCATGGCTTATGGTGTCTGTGAACTGTTGTGGATTAAAAACATATTAGCTGAATTGGGAATTATATATAGTCAGCCACTGAACCTTTTCCATGACAACAAAGCTGCAATAGAAATAGCTGGCAATCCGGTTCAGCATGTTGAAGTAGACATGCATTTTGTAAAGGAGAAGCTTAACAATCACATAATTGAGATTCCTCATGTACGGTCTCAAGAACAACTTGCTGATGTGTTGATATCTGGAAAAGTTTTTTAGGAAGCTATTAACAAGTTGGCATGGTAGATATTCATGCACCAACTTGAGGGGGAGTGTTGAAGATAGGATTTAGTTTGTTGAAGTATTGTTGTAATTGTATAGGATTAATTTGTTAGGTTGTTCTGATTTATAGAAGTTGTTAACTATTTTTAAGTAGGTATTGTTATTGATACTTGTAAATATACCTCAATTAAGGAGGAGAAAAGTAATAAAGAGATGTACAGTTCATAGGATTAGAATTTTAACACTAAGCTAGCGTTCGTAAATGAAAACCAGTTGTGTCCTCAATAAGACAAATCTTGGAAGACATAGTGGATTTTGCATTGTGGAATTACATGACATGATGAGCATATTGACATAACCAAGCATAACTCCATGCATGAACAATATTTGCAAAAGGGGAAAGATTCAATTAACAAAGAAAAACGTCTTGATGCAAAGAGAAAGTCAAAGTCAAGATCTGGAACAGCACTTGAGAAAATACTGTATAGTTTTATAGATTTGTTTCTCAAACTTTGATGTAAAGGGAATGGCGTGACTTGCATATATGAGCTCTAGGCATCATATTTGACGACACGTGCATTAATGTTTTCTATAGTAATGAACTATGAAAGTAATGAAACATTAGAAATACACTTAACCACTATCTTAAGGTCACATATATAATGTACTAAAAAAAATTCACATATATAAAGCATTAAAAGGATCTGAACCAATTAGACTTGAAATAGATCGAAAATATGCAATTTTGTATGCAATTTGGATCCCAAAGACACGGATCTCAATTTTAAACAGAAGATCCGGAATGTAGCAATCAAGATTTATTAATTTTTTTTATCCTAGTTATTTGTTATTTGATTTGTTTATTTTTTAGAATACAAAGGAAAGAAAAAAAAACAAACTACTCACTAACCCATCTAGGCACCTCAGTACCTATAATATCATTCTCTAATAAAGTCCTACACCCTAAGGGAGGACTATCCAGCCAGAGGACATCCTAGTTTGGAGGTACACCATAAGAACCCATCCAATCAGCCAACTGATTGCCTTCCCTATAAACATGACTCAGTTCCAATTTCCAGCAGTTAGAAATCAAGATTCTGATTCTACTAACAATCTCAAAGCAAGGATGAGAACTGTTGCATCCCTCTTCCACCAGTTGGAGAGCCATCAAAGAGTCACATTCCACTATAACTTGCTTGAAGCCATGATTCCAAGCCCACTCCAATCCTGTGAATAATCTCCACATCTCAGCCATTAAAACTGAACCTGCTCTCAATTTTCTAACAAAACCCTTGATCCATCAACCCCATTCATCCCTTATAACTCCCCCACAAGCTAGCCTATTGCCATTATCCTTACAAAAACCATCAGAATTAATTTTAATCCACCCACTTGGAGGGGGCTTCCAACTAATCAAAATCTCCTTAAACTTAACTAGTGCCAACCCAGCTTCAGATAAAACTTTTTTAGCCAAATAAACATCACCAATAAAGACAGATACCTGATAGAACATCTCCTGGGGGGAACAACTTTTATCATTGAATACCAAATTATTCGTATCCTTCCATATGTACCAGCAAATAACTCCAAACTTCACACTCCAGGACCCATTCTGATGACACTTTTTTAGATTCTCAGCCACCCAGTCAGACAAGCTCATGCTGAAAAATAAGCTCAGGACCTCAATATCCACCCAAAGCTTCCATACCTCTCGAACCCAAGGGCACCTCTTGAATATGTGATCAGCATCTTCAGTTGGGAATTGGCATCTGGGACAAACAGCAACATATGTCATATGCCTGCATTGCCTTTCTGCATTAGTGAGCAAATTATTACCAACAAGCAGCCATAGAAAGAACTTGACATGTTGAGGACCCTCCCATTTCCAAACCAGCTCCCAGTCAACAGGAATAAGATTGGCAGAACAAGTGACCATAGAATTATAAGCTGAGCTGATTGTGAATTTTCCTGAATTAGAGAGCTTCTAACTCACCCTATCTTGGCCCTAATTGCTGGAAGAGGGAAACACTTCTGCAATAGTTAAAAGAGATTCATCCGAGAGGTAAGGGCTGAATTTATCCCACTCCCACTCTCCATTTGTTACACACTCAGCTACCTTCCACTTCTTAAACTCTTCAGGGATGCTGACAGTAGCCTTATCTAAGAGATTGCCATCAATAGGAAGCCAACAGTCTAGCCAGAAGTCAGTGGTTGCACCATCCCCAAGAGATATTCTAGTACCTTCCTGAATTAGATCCCAACAATTCTGTATACCTTTCCAAGTATTTGAGGCATTTTTACAGCATTTCAGTCGAGGAATAAGAGATTCCTCCACCTTGTACTTACTACACAGAACCTTAACCCATAGCTCATTCTTGTTAGCTAGTAACCCAAACCCCAACTTCATAGAGAAAGCCTTGTTGACTCTATTCTGATCCCTGAGTCCCAAACCACCTTCCTTCTTGGGTTTACAAACCTTCTTCCAACTTACCAAGTGTGTTTTCCTATGCTCACTAGTGGACCCCCAAATGAAGCTCCTAGTTAACTTCTCCATCTCAGAACAGATGCCGCTAGGAACAACAGCAGATTGCATAGAGTAGCAAGGCAAAGCTTCCAGAACAGCTTTAGCAAGAATGGATCTCCCAGCAAGAGAAATAGATGACTGGTTCCAGTTGGACAGTCTTTTCTGTACCCTTTCCAAAACAAATTTAAAGGTATTCTTAGTAACTCTTCTATGATGAAGTGGCACCCCTAGGTATCTCCCCAAATCAGCAGTGATCCCAACTCCCAGGGCCTCACTAATCTCCCTGGACCTGCCAAAATGGACATTTTTAGAGAAAAATACCCGAGTCTTGTCACTGCTCACTTTCTGACCAGAAGCTTCAGTGAACACCTTTAAGACTTGGTTAATCACATGAGCTTGTTCAACGCTAGCTTCAGCACAAAGGATTAAATCATCAGCAAAGAGCAAATGTGAAATTGGGGGAGCACCATTTCTCAAGATAATGGGTTTCCAAGCACCAATGCCCACTGCCATATTAATGAGATTGGATAGTCTTTCTATACATAAGACAAAAAGGTAAGGGGAGATAGGATCCCCTTGCCTTATACCTCTACCAGGGAGAAACTTGCTTATAGTTACCCCATTCCACAAGAGACTCAAAGAAGAAATGGAGATACATCTAAGAATTAACTGGGAGATAGACTCAGGGAATCCGATATCCTTTAGAGTTTCCAATACAAACTTCCAGCTAAGCCTATCATAGGCCTTTTCCAGATCCACTTTAATCATCATCCATCCTTTACTTCATTTTCTATTACGCATGGAGTGGATGACTTCCTGGGCAATGATAATATTATCAGTTCCTTGCCTCCCTTTTATGAAACTACACTGATTTGGAGATATAATCCTGGGCATCAAATCTCTCAGTCTTTCAGCTATAGTCTTAGTGATTGCTTTATAAATCACATTGCACAGACTAATTGGGCGAAAGTCTTTCATGCTAATAGGACTATCCTTCTTGGGGACCAGACATATTAGCGTACCATTAACATCTCTCACTTTATCTGGGCAAACAAAAATATCAGCAATTTGCTTGTAAACCGAATCTCCTATGGGATCCCATTGGCTGTGAAAGAAGATAGCACTCAACCCATCCGGACCAGGAGCTTTAAATTTTCCCATTCTAAAGATAGTCCTTCTAATCTCCTCCTTGCTAGGGATAATGGATAGGGTTGCTTTGTCTCCTGCAGACATAGGAGGGAACATATGCTGGATGGGATAAGAGCCATCACACTCCTCATCAGCTCTAAATAGGTCTTGATAATAGGATATAACCATATGGACAAGCTCCTCAGAATTAGAAATCCACCTCCCCTGGTCATTTTGAAGAGAAACAATTCTATTATGTCTTCTCCTTGTCACTGTGGAGGAGTGAAAGAACTTGGAGTTTTTATCTCCATATCTTAACCATTGGATTCGAGACCTTTGGAACCAAGTCAGCTCCTCTCGAAGAAGAATATATTGCTGCTCCTTCCAAAGGGATTTGTGAAGAATCTCCAGGTTGTAATCGTAATAGCCAGACTTGTAGCTTTCCAATCCCTTCAACCGAGAGTAAATTCTGTTCTTATGATTCATATTCTTCCTAAAGACATTCTGATGCCAACTTTTAGCTACAGTTTCAAACTTGTTTCTGGCAGGGATCCACTCCACATTGTTCTCCCAACTATCCTTAACCAGGTTACCAAAGTCATGGTCAGTGAGCCAAGCTGCAAGGAATCTGAAGCTTCTTGAGTACTCCCTTGGCCTGGAAATATCTCCATTAGCCAACAGCAAAGCTCTATGGTCCGAATCAAAAAAAGGGAGGTCGGAAACAAATCTGTTTGGCCAGGCTATGTTCCATTCCTCATTAGCACAGGCTCTATCTAGCCTTTCTTGGAGTCTACCCCTCTTCCAAGTGAATTCAGGTCTTTTGAAGCCCAAATCATTCACATTGCACCCAAATAGACACTGTTGCAGTTCAGTGACACAAGCTGTCGAACTCGCGCAAATTAAAAATTAATTCTTTAG
The DNA here is from genome assembly GCF_033153095.1 of Gastrolobium bilobum. Lineage (NCBI taxonomy): Eukaryota > Viridiplantae > Streptophyta > Magnoliopsida > Fabales > Fabaceae > Gastrolobium > Gastrolobium bilobum. The sequence continues at coordinate 195,483 of NW_026896423.1, read as the reverse complement.
GGTTCAGAAATTTTTTGTAGTAAAGTGCAAACCCTAAGTCGTCTCTCAAGGAAATTGTTTGGGTAAAAATCGCTTACGATGACAGAAAATAAAAGGGGGGTTTTGGATTTTGATTCAATAATTAAAAAGGCAGAATGTAAAATTGTATGTAAAATTCGTAATTAAAAATAACCAACCTAAGGTTTGGGTTCCATGGACGTCTTTCCTCGGATAAGAGGATATCAGAATCGTGATTGATTTGTCAATCGAATCAGAATCCTTATTTCCAATTGACAACCCTCTCTAAGCGATCGCTTAGCATTTGATCAAAGACGATGCTTCTACTCATACAATCGCAGAGTATGAGCCCGCTTGATTTAAGGTCATAGGGTCAATCAACCTAATCATCAGATCTGATGATTAATCCCTTTCAATAATTGCAATCGCGAACCTTAGATTGAATATCCACGATTGCACGATATCAATCTGAGTTTGAAAGGGAAACGAAACTGATTTAAAATAAAGCGCAAACCCTCAAGACTAGTCCATGGAATCTGTCACCCTTAGGTTGATTAAAAAGTTCTTAGCCTCGCATGGCTAAGGTAAACATAATTGAAATAAAAAGATGAAGAAGAAGAAAAAGATGAAGAACACAATTGAATAAAAACTCATAGAGAACTTCTCTGTTGTAAAAACTGACCCCCAAGGGTTTCCTAGAGTCCCCTTTAAATAGCCGTCACGCAGGACGAATAGGGTTTCATCTCTTCAGCCAAAACATAAAATAAAAGCTAAATAAAAATAAAACAATAAAATAAAACATGGCCTTGGGCCCTAAACACATTGGGTCCTAATGTGAATTACAAGTCCAAACGTCAAAATAAAATTCCAGCAAAACACGTCATCTTGAGATCAAGTTTCGACCATCTTCCCGTCCGAATTGGGCTTCAGTAGCTGAAATAGAGATTGTAGCCCTATCTGTTAGCTGCAAAAAGAAACAAGAACAGAGTCAATCGGACATCTGTAGAGTGAGATATGGTCAAAATACGGAAGTAGTGTAAATCTGGAAAATTATGACGAAAATCAATTAAACCCAACTAAAATCTAGAATTGTGAATTGACCCAAAAGACCTTTATTTAATTCAAATAAATCATAAAAATACCAACCAAGAGTAATAAATAAGTGTAACAAAATATGAGTTATCATTCAGCCATACTACTCCAGCAAGTCTCCTTCCCCCCTATCTTCTCAGAACAAGATAAGATGGAATTGAAATCACCCATCAACAGCCAAGGGCTGTCAACCGAAAGGCTAATGGAAATTAGCTCCTCCCAAAGGATTTTCCTTTCAAGTCTCCTAAGACTACCATAGATAAAGGTGATGAGGTCAGTCTTCAAAGAATCAAGGTATTGAACCCTTATATGCACAAATTGGTGGTGAGACTGTAGCACTTCCAGCTTCACCATCTTGTCATCCCAGAGAATCCACACACACCCTGAGTAGCCAACAGGATCCTGCCTAAAGTGCTTCGGGAACCCCAACTGCTTGATGATCCTATCTCCTCTAGAGCCACCAACTCTAACTTCCAATGAAGCCATGATACTGACTTTAGACCTGTTATTTAAATCTCTAATAAGAGGAGGGAAACTTCTCTTCCCTACCCCTCTATAATTCCAAGAGAAAACAGACATGAAAATTATTAATGAAAAAATAACAAAAAGAAAGAACCCTAAAGCCATACCTAGGCACACAGAGAAGAAGTTCCCCCAACATAGTGGGGGAATTATCAAGCACCAAATCATATTGGCTAGGAGAAATAGCCCCCAGGAGATTCTGACCAGCTGCACTAAAGCCTTTCTTAGCTAAATTACCATTCCCAGCCTCAATATTTTCTTTCACATCTAAGGTCCCATTTCCTCTAGCTTTAACTTTACTGGTCCCTCTAGATTAACCTTCAACCCAGCATTAGGGGAGATGTTCTCTGCACTTGACTTCTTCAAAACAGTCTTAGGCTGAACCTTGACTTTCTCCTTAGGATCCCTGGTAAAATTTCTCTTCGAATAGCTCTCTGGATACTTCAAATTCCTTTGAATTTTCTCACCAGATCTGGATTCCTCCTTGACAGGAACAGGAAGACTAGATTCAACAACTTTAGCCAAAGGAGAACAAACAGGTTGAGAACTGGTACCCTGCTCCATAATAGGTATAACAGGACTAGCCACCCCTTTGGCCTTGGAAGGGCTTCCTACAGCCAAACTCACCCCCTTAAGCTTATGATCCTGTATCACTTCTTCATGCACGTTCTGATTAACTAATTTGGCTTTCAGTTTTTGACCTCTAGCTTGCCTCTGGACAACCATCCAGCTTCCAAAAGCTTCCCCCTGATTCTCCTTAGCCACCTCACTCACAGAATTGGGATGATTGGCTCTCCCCTGGCTAGTCTCTTCCTCTGTATGCTGAACCCCTGGAACCTGATCCGCTGGGCATTGGTTCTTCCTATGGCCATATAAGCCATACTTAAAACAGATGAGGTGCAGCCCCTCATATCCGACTTGAAAGACCTTATTCCCTATAGTAAACTTAGAAAGAAAACTCTTCCTCAAGTCAACTTCTACACAAATTCGAGCGAACCTAGCTCTCTCTGTGATTACTGCATCTCCCAAGTCATTTTTCCGAAGTGAATTCCGGTCCACCTTTAAAGTTCTTCCAAAGAAGTTCCCAATTCTCCAGAGGTGTCGAGCTGTATACACCTCATGTTAGTATATGGATGTCCTAGAGACAATCTTTTGATTAGATTAGGACATATATGGACCTTTTATTTTGTCACAAATAAATATAAGCACTATTTATCCTGTTTCATATTTTGTCTCGATATTATTAATACTATATGAGTAACTGGATAAACTCCTTGGAATAGAATAGGTATCTCTTGAGTATCTGTGATGAGATCACGATCATGAAGATTCAAGGATACCAGATGTTTATTCTTAATTTTATGTTCCTAGTCTAGAGACACTGAGAATGGGGATCAGTAATCTCGGGTAAGACTAGCACGGTTTATCTACTTGTATTCGGATGCAAGGTAAAGACCTCATGAGCTACAGATATGGAGATGTCTTAGCTAAAGTCATGGGTGGACCTATAAGGGTATAGATCGCGATGGATGACACTTGTGGATTAAACAAAGAAATAAGTAAATATCATTGTGGGTTGTAAGAGCACCAAGGTATGTTGAGCCTTGTATGCCACCTTGATCAATTAGGTACTGTTTAGAGGTTAGAACACAATTGGAGTAAGTGGGAATTAGTTAAGAAAACAAAGGAGGTGCGGTCGAAATCTCTAAGAAAATGATCAGTTTTATGTCCAAATTTGGGAGACCATATCTCCCTCCATGGATGTCCAAATGAGGCGTGACATACCTAATTTGAAAGAATAGGATGTCAGCTATACTTTCCCAAAATTTGGTGTCATTTAGAGTATGTGCTAGCTCCGGATTGCAACTTCTAAAAATTATATCTCTTTCATTTCTTACTGAATTAAACTTATGACATATTAAATTGAAGTTGTAGGTGTTTACTATTTTATATAAAAATTTAAGAGCAATTAGTTGAGTAAAACATTCGAAATCACAGAAACCGTGAGGGATGTTAAGGGCCCTGTTTAAGGTCAGTTGGCAGTTTTGCTTGTCTGATTTCAAATGGTTATAATTGGAGATAGAGAACTCCAAAAAGACGTTGATACCTTGTTGGAAAGGTGGAATAGTCTAGTTTAACATAGTAAACAATGGGAATTTATTGATGAATGGATCATGTCCAGTTTTAGAAAAATCAAAGCATACTCTGTTTTGGTAAAGTTGGAAAAATGAGTTTTGTGCTATGTTCGTTTATGGGAACCTCTTAGAAACTTAAAATAAGTGTTATATGATAATTAGACATTTAAAATATTACTTTTCCGCATTTACATTTCAGTTGCAATCACAGTTTTGTATAATTGCGTAATACGGTTGTTTAAATCGCACACGTAATAAAAGTGTTTTAGTATTTTTAAATAAACTGTTGTGATTGTAACTGTGCTTAATATCATAATCAATGTTAACACACTGGTCCAATAATTGGGTGTTACAATAATCTAGAAGTCCCTGAATATCTTTTCTTTGTTAGCCCCATGTTCCTTCTCCTGTAGCAGCCGGCGATGAAGGCCTTATATTCGGCCTGGTTATTGGATGTCAAAAATCCGAGGTGTAAAGAATGTTCAATGGATACACCTTTTGGACTCTCTATTATGACTCCAGCATTGCTGCCTTTAATATTTGAAGATCCATCAACATAAATCGTCCATAGTCACTTGTATTATGAGATTCGCCCTTGGTAGATGTTAACTCTAGCATGAGGTCGGTCAATGCTTGGGAGTTAATTGCATGCAGAGGCTCATAGAATATGTCGAACTCAGAAAGTTCTACTGCCCAGTTTATCATTCTTTCTGCTAGGTTTAGCTTGTGTAATATTTGTCTTATAGGCTGGTTTGTTCTTACGGCCACTGGATGCCCTTGGAAGTAATGGCAGAGTCTTCTCTCCATGGTGAGCAATGCAAATGCAACTTTTTCTAGTTTTTGATACCTCTGTTCCGCTCCTTGAAGTTTACTACCTACAAAGTATACCGACAATTGTCCTTTACTCATCTCTCGCACCAAGGTTGCACCAATAGCTTCTTCCCCCACAGAAAGGTATACAACCAACGTTTTTTCGGGTTCTGGTTTTTATAGCACAGGTGGGGTTGCAAGGCCACATGATCTTCTGGTCGCATTGACTTGACAATCATGTCATCAATGTACACCTCCAAATTTCTTTCGATTTTCTTTTCGAAGGAACGGTTCATCATCATTTGGTATGTAGCCCCGACATTCTTTAGGCTGAAGGGCATGATGTAGCAAAAATTACCCTTCTCAAAGATGAAGGCAGTCTTCTCATGGTCTTTGAGAGTAATGGAATCTGGTTATGCCTAGAGTAGGCATCCATGAAAGAGAATAGCTGAAAACTGAAAGAGTTATCAACTAACTTATCTATATTGGGCATAGGGTATGAGTCCTTTGGGTAGACCTTGTTAAGGTCGGTGTAATCAACGTATATTCTCCACTTTCCATTGGGCTTTTTTACCATCACAACCTTGGAAAGCCATGTGGTGTATTGTATCTCTCTGATAAAGCCATCTTCCAACAGATGGTCGTTCAATGCCTGGCGTCGGTCAGGACCAATCTTTCTCTTCTTTTCTAGGATACTAGTTTGGACCTAGGGTACATAGAAAGCTTATGACAGCAAAATGTAGGATCAATCCCCGGTATCTTGGATGCCTTCCAGGCGAACACATCATGGTTCCCTTTCACGAAGGAAACAATTTGCTCCCTTACTTCGGCCTTCATGCTTTTACCGATTTTGGTATAATGCTTGTCGTCTTCTCCAATAACGATAGTCTCTAACTCCCCTTCTGGTTCCGGTCTGGGAGTCTATAACTCTTCCCTCATGTCTAATTCAACCATGTTGGCTTGGTTGCCACATGGGTATACGGAATCAGATTTTTCTGGGGGTTTTTCTCCTTCGCGGATCTTAGGAGGAGATGATGGGTCACCTTGAGTCACCTTGAGAGTTTCATAATAGTACTCTCTTACCTCTTTCTGATCTCCTCTAATAGTGACTACCTCGCTCTTGGATCCCACCTTTTTCAAAGCCTGATGTTTGGTGGAGACAAGCACTGTATCACCCCATGTGCACCTGGTGTATTAAACATGTAAATGGTAATAAGTGCAGCTCAATAAATGCATAAGCTAAATTTTTCCAAATTATAAACCTTATCATATTAACCAAGTGGATTTAATTATTCTTTTTCAAAAATCGCCTGTATGTAAATCGCAATAAATAACTAAACTGAATAACCTCATTATATAAATAATGTATCAAGTCATGGAACTACAACACGTAGACAAGACATGTCCTTATACAATAATACTACTCAGTCTGAAATAACACCGCTTATACCAATGTGGCATGGACAACCCCCATGCTCACCAAATAAAACACATAGTCAAATCATGTCTCAAGTACAATATCCATATAATAATAGCAAAGCATAATCATATCCAAATATGACAAGTAAGAAGAATGTACAATATCAGCTCAACTCTGTCCTCCTGCCACCAGAGGTCTCAATCTCAGAAGTACTTGTACTTGAAAATATGCCCCACGCGGGGTGAGAACTCTAACAAGAAATCTCAGTAAGGCAAGGGGTCCTCAAGGATCTCTCCACCCCAAACTCACTTACATGTGCAATATAAATTCAAAAATGATAACAATAATAAAATGGAAAAATCTGTGCAATGCAGCATATGTCCATGTCATGTGTGTATGCATCCTACTGGCAAGAGAATAAAAGATATGGATTACGTACGTCTACAACCCACAGTGCAAGGAGTCCACCATGTACTTCACACACGGGTTTACCATCTTGCATATAGCCTGACATGCTCAGGGATTACCGTCTCGTGTGAATACCCTACAAACATATACATATGGCAAATACACTAAAAACATAATCCAGCTCAGCATATCCAATACTCATAACATAAACAAATATTTTCCAAACAAACACATCATGCATATAAACTAATCCCTCCATGAGGTTTGGTGAAACCATCAATGGGTAAAATTGAGGACACGAAAGCTTACCTGTAGTGCCAAAATCCTTATCCAAAGGCTCCGTCAGTATACACAGTCACATAATCCGACAATTACAATCTGTTTGTATCAAGACATTATTAATATTCAGAATCCAAAATTTCATATCAATTAAGCAATATTTTCTCTTTCGTTTAGTAACTCAAGTCCCTCCTGAGCTATAATTATAGCATGTTAACCCTTACTATTATTTGTATTTATACTTTCAACAGTAAAATTGACTCCCTAGGGTATCATACCCTAATTTGGGCTTTTCCACGCATCAAAACTGGTTTTTTTTTTCTGATTGGTTTCAGCCTTTCAACATTTTGAAGCTCGGTTTAGGCAACCTCCCTCCAAATTCGGGATTTGGAGACATTGAGAGGTGCATAGTTATCAAATTTAGTTCTTACGGAACGTTCTTCTGACCTTTTATGTTGGGAGTCGGCCGCCTTCTTGGACCCTTGTCGATCTTTGTCCCTATTTTTCTTATTTGGGTTTTGGCAACGAGGGCTTCGGCCTCTGTCTTCACCATTTGTAACCATGCAGGCACGTTGCATCTCTTCCACGTCTATGTATTTGTCCGATCTCTGTCTGAATTCTTTTAAGTCATTGACTGGGTTTTTGTATATGGACTTGGCCAAAGGAGATTCTCCATCCAGTGCCGAGATAATCAAGTGTAGATGAACAGCCTCAGTTAAATTTCGCACTTTAAGGGCGACATCCTTAAAGTGGTCCAGATATTTGTGCAGCGTTTCTCTTTCTTTTTGTCGAATTCGACCCAACACGTACGCCGACATGGGATAGGCCTTGCTAGTAGACAAATTTAGGCAAAAAGTGCGGGCAAGGTCTTGAATGAATCAATTGGGTTTCTGGGCAACCTGGTGATCCAGGTCATGGCCTGCCCTATTAGAGTAGTTGTAAAGATCTGGGCCTTTATAGGTCCAATTATCCCATTGAACAACATCTCAATCTTGAAGGCTTCCAAATGAGCTTCAGGGTCTTGACTACCGTCGTAAGGCAATATCTTAGTCTTCTTGAACCTTGGCGGAATTGCCATATTCATGAGACTGTCAGTAAATGGGTTGTTGTTTGCTTCTTCGTTATTGTGAGGGTTGTTATTTTTTCCAGGTACGTTGTTTCCATCTCGGCCATTACCTTGACCTCCATCATTACCACATGCTCTGTCCTGTTTAGCTCGGCCATTCTATCCATTACTTGTGGCTCGGCCGTTATCCTTCTTCTTGGTCGTTCTGATTGTGATTCCCAGCTTGGCATGCTGGTTGTTCAGATTGTGGTTTTGTAGCCTATTTTCAAAGCCTTCCATTATTTGAGCGTTATGCCGCTATTGGGCTATGAAACTGTTCTCCATCTCTTCCATCCTTCGCAAGATGGCGGGTTTTGTGTTGGATACTGTCATCCACAGTGGGCTGAGTCTCACGATGGGGAGGATGAAGTTGATTTTCGACCGAGTTTCCCATGTGCCTTGGCGACGCGGATTCTGATTATGTATCGCTTACATGTACATCTTCAAGGACCAGTTGCGGTCCCCCTTGTTGATCCATGAGAGGTTGTGGCGGGAGTGGTGGTGGTAAACTATTTGCATCACTACGCGTGCATGTCATTATGGTGGCAGTCAAAATTTAATGTTTCCCACATACGGCGCCGATGTTCGATCTGGGTAGACCGAAAATATTCACCACGTAAGTGATAGATGTATGCGCTCAGGGATCTCTATGAGAGTTATCGTACGTGAATATAGCCAATGTACCAATCACTGCGCACCAATAATAGGCATATAGCCAAGACGTGTGTGTACAGTATTGGCAGCAATAGAGAAAGAGCCCAAAAGTGTGTACTTGAGATCTTTAACCTTTATTTATTGAGTTTACTTTTTAGGATTTGGGCCCTAGATACCTTCATGTTGTTACGATGGCTGCCTTGATTGTTAGGGATAGGAATTTTATCCCTTAATCCTCTATAGATTATATTGTTGTGATATTCCCTTTAATCTAATATTGAAGGGGTTGTTGGGATTTGGATCTATTCCATAACATCATTCACCCAAAATTCTCTTTAAATTTAATTACATGATGTTTAAATTCAATCTAATTTATTACTGATTACCAAAAATTAAAAAAAAAACTAATTTATTACTTTTTTAATTATCTTAACTTTCGAAAAATATCTTAAGAAAAAATTAAATAAGGAGTTATTGTATAAAATTAATAGTAATTACCATTGAAGTTAACTATAATATTAATCTTTTTTATTTAAACCAAAGTTGCTAAGAAAATAAATAACACAAAAAAATTTAAGAGCTGCTTTTATAAAAAAAAGAGTAAAATTACATAGATATATCTTGTAATTTACCTAAAAAATATCATTTTTCAAGTTCCATTAATTTTCTCTCTCTCTCTTTACTCCGTTAATCTATTGTTCTTTTTCTCACTTCCAATCTTGATTGCGCTAATAATTCTCTCTATTAATATATCAATTATTTAGAGAAAAAAAATATTTTTACACTTAAAATATTGAAACTATAAATTCAATCTTTTCTCAAAATGAAAATAGTCATCCACCAAAATTTTCAATCTAAAATTAGGGATAGGTTACTTTACCTACCATTTTTTCTGCCTACCTTTGCTTACCACTCTCTAACATCATTAGATCAGAATCTCAAGAAAAGAGAAAAAAAAAATGTTAGTTGAGATTCTGATCTAACGGTGTTGGAGAGTGACAGATAAAAGTAGGCCAAAAAAATGATAAGTAGAATAACTTATCCCCTAAAATTATGATATTTTGTGATTTTTTCATCAAAAGTCGTTTTCAAAATAAATTTTATGTTTATACTCGTAACTCGTAAGCCACATTTAATGAAGAGAATATATAATGTTACTGTAGTAAGCCCAATGACTATCAGGTCCAAGAGACAAAAGAAGGAGCCCACTAACTTATTCGACTACAGAACATAAAGAGTTCAATTCAATGAGGATAGGATCAGTCAATATCAATGAAATTAAAATAGTTGGAGTAGATCAAAGTAGATTGATTATTTAAGATATCATAGTTATCTTATTCTCGGAGTTATCTTAGTTAGATTGGATATTTATTTTGCAGAAGTGATTGTCAGTTTTGAATTCGGACTCAAATTTTTTTTTTATGTGTTCACACTTATGGCGGGGGTTCGGGGGCAGCTCCCCGAAGATTTTTTTTAAAGAAAATTTTAAATGTATTAAAAAAAATATAAACAAGAAAACAAAAATTTAAACTTAACATAAAAATAATAATAATCAAAAGTCAACTAAGCTGTTACTTAAGATCTGAAGAGAATGAAAAAATTGTAAATCGTAAGATCGACACAAATCGTAAAATCCACACTATTTAAAATACAAAAGTTTAAATATATATATATATATATATATTTATTTATATATTTATATTTATAATGTAATATTTATCAAAACTTGATTGTCATAATAATAATAATAATAGAAAAACCATAAATTTCATATTTATATTAGAATTTTTTTCAATAATAATAAGATTAATGTATATTTCTTGAACGTTATATATTAGTTTTTTTAAAATATATATTTCATATCTCTGTTTTTCAATAATAATAAGATTAACATATATGTCTATTAACGTTATATATTACATAAACTAAAAAGCTTTAGTCTTATTATCAAAAAAAAAAAAAGCTTTAGTCTACCAGCGCCGTAAAGCTCGTAAGTTGTTCGAACTGATGGATGAAAAAACAATAAAATAGATAGAAGGAGATGAGGATCACGCGGCAGTTCAAGGAAGAGATTGCGATGATGTGTGATATGCACGCCTCTATTGTCAATGCTCCTAGCAATTTTATGATTCAAACCTTTTGAAAAAAAAAAAAAAAAAAATTTCTCAAATTTTTTTGTCTGCATGTGCAGAGACAGTCACCAATGTCGGTCCACCACTGCTTTAGGCTCAAGTAATTACTAATTAGTTCATATTTATTAAGAAAAAACTGATTGAATAGCATATGTTATTTGATCCCAATTTCCCTCTTCGTCATGAATTTTCTTTCTCGTTTTTCCCATTTCTGATTCTTAATCCTCCTTCTGCTATGACCGTTAATAAATTTTTTAAACTAAACAAGATTAATAACTTTACTAAGCAAAAGGTATGACTTGACTAGTTGATTTATTATGCTTCGTGGCCTGGGGTAAGTAAAAGAAAGACCAACTATTATGTCTTTAATCTTCGAGTTAGACTGACATGTTCACATGCACAAAACTAATCCATTTTGCTTAAATAACGCAGAAATGCTCACCGTAAATAAAAGATGATACGAATGATATTGCTGTTACTTACATTTTCAATCAGTTATCAATAGATCAATTAAATATTAGACACGCATGAAGTCAATAACTAAGTTAAATGTAACCGGTCAAATACATCAAACATATCTATGACTCTATTAGATACAGAAGACTTGGCAGTGAGGTTTTTGTTAATGGAAATAGTGACAAAAATATATATTTGACGACAAAAATATTGCAAGTTACAACGCAAAATTTTCCAGTACAGACTTTTCAAAATAGAAATAGTGATTTCACAAGACAACAACCTACCATATTTGAAACCATCATCTTTTTGTCCAAAAGGATTAATATTTTGTGACGGTGAATCATGCCTTTAATCCAGAGCATATGCTATGGCCTATGGAAGCATATCAAGCATATGAGAATTCCTTCGAGAACTTTTTCAAATATCAAGCGTATGTACCTCTTAATCGTGAGTTCTTTCAAGCCCTTGTGAGGCTGCAACTAGTCAAATATTTCTCTTAAAGTTGTAACCATATTATTACTCGAAGACCATTCCAGGATCAAATTAAATTTTCGATATCATCGATCTTATCCATTATCCTTGCATCCCTGCTTCACCAATATCAGTAAAATTCTCCAATTTTGTAATCCATAGTGATCCATGAAGATTCGAAAGTTCTCCCAATTCCTTTATCCCATTAAGACTTTTTGCTAGAGTTGTTGCAAGAATTTTACTTCCTTTATTCCCATATTGAAATTGGGTGTTAAGACTATTCCAACCACCATAATCATCACTCCAAAGATCATCCAAAACAACAACAAAATTTCTTTCCTGACAGCTTTTCCTTCAAATCAAGTTGAAGTAAATCCAAATCAATCATATTACAAATACTATGAGTTACTCTCTGTTATAGTCTTTGTAATCTTAATAACATCAAATTCTTCAGAAACACAAACCCATGCTTTCAAATCAAACTCCTTCATCAAATTCTCATTACCATACACCCATTGGGCTAAAGTGGCTTTTCCAACCCCACCCATGCCCACAATAAGTATCACATGTATTTTATCTTCACTATGGTCATTTAAGATTTTGATTATAGCATCTTGGTCCTTTTCCCTGCCATATATATTCCTTTTTACTAGAGATGTTGATGGAGTTCTTCATGACAAGTTCTTTTTGGGAATTTCTTTAAGGCCAAGATTATCTTCAATCTGATTTACCACCTTCCTATCCCACAAATTGAGAAATCGAGACAGAAAGTTTATTACCTTCTTTTGAGTGACAGCTTCAATAGAAACTTGATCAAACAAGTCATCTGCTGCATAAACAGCATCTTTGAGATCATCAAGCCACTCCTTCATAGCGGGATCATTGATCTGTTTATGCTCAGCATCATTAAGAACAAGTTGAACTGTATACAGGGTAGTCTTCAACCTTTGAAGCAACTTGTTATCAAGGTTCTTGCCTCGGATCATGTTTGCAACCTCAGGTGAAGAGAGCCTGTCAAAAACAACATCAATAAAACTGGAGATAAAAGCTCCACCCACTAGAGCTTCTGCCATAATCTCAAGAATATGTGATCAGATTTAAGCACAGAAAAAAAGTAAGGAATTGGTTGCAGGATCTGCAGTAAACTCTGTTCTTTACAAAGTGTACGCTTTATATTGAAGTTCTCATAAATTCTTACCCATAGTCATTGACTTTACATGCTCCCAGGGTTACCCAGATATATTATAAAATTTGCATTGGTGGAATAATATTCTTTTATTAATTCTTGCTTTAAAGATGCTCCCATGAATTAAGAAAGAGCCGTGGAAAGTTTCAACTCGAACTAGTCCTTGGGAAAATTAATTAGACTCAGACTCTATTAATAAGCCAATAACTTACGCTGATTGTTTGAAAGATGCATATAAATTAGGGAATCACTATTTCTTATCTGAAATAATATATACATAAAAATATTTGGGGTTCGTGTTTTTTTTTTCTCTTTTTTTTCCATATGAACCTCATACATTTTTATATGTGTTTATCTCTTACAATATGAGAAACATTAATCGTATAAATTAGACAATTCTTCGAAAATTTCAATTATTGTAATTTGTAATTTGTCGTTATTTCTTTATAAAAATTACACCCAATTTTGGTTTTTATGTAGTCTCAGAACATACTTCAGCATATCCCAATACCTTTTCGTGTCATTTTATTTCCACAATTACAGAAATAATCCCCAAAGATAGCAGCAGTATGTGCTGGCATATGTATTTGACTAGTTCTGAGTCTTCTAACCCATTCATGGGTCTCACAGCATCTACGACTAACTACCTAATAATGTATTAGGATAAGCAAGCAGCCCATATACTAAGAGATAAGACTTACATGTTTCTCAGGCATACATTTTCTAAACCACATATTCTTTTAGTGGTTAATGTGTACACATCCCACGTTCTTTAACTTTGAGCCTCTTCGTGCAGTGGTTTAACACCTCTTGTGGCGTCTCTTTTTCTAAAAAAACCTTGGGATACATCATCTCAAAAGCTAGTTCAAAGGATGAGAGTGTCTAAGGCCTTATAAACTCCACATTAGTGGCACATACAACTAATGTGGGACTATATATCTCAACACGCCCCTCACGCAAAAGCTCTTTGGGCTAGAAGCGTGGAATTGCATAGGCCCAATTTTTTGTTTACCTTTTGTTGTGCTTTTTTTTTTTTTAATTTCACTTTAAACTGGGAGGCAGTGATGTTGGGCTTCCTCCTTCAATACTAAGCCCAAGCCCAAGCCCATTTGAGGGGTTTCCTAAAAACCCTAACCCTAATTTCCACCTCCTCTATATATACTCATTAGTTGTGGGTGGAGGCTAGGTCAGATTTGAGAGAACAAATTTGAGAGAAAAATTGTTTGATTGTTTGAGTAAAGCTTTATGCTTTGCATTTGAGAGATCTCTAGAGAGAGTTTGAGTGAAACATCACTAGGGTAGTTTGATTATCACAATTGTTGGAGAGGTTGAGTTAACCACCACATTGGTGTATTTGATTTTTTGTAACCATTATTTTCATAGTGGATTTTTGATCTGGACTAGGTCCCGTGGGTTTTTACTTCTTCATTGGAGAAAGTTTTCCCACGTTAAATCTAGTTGTGTTCTTCTTCTCTCTCCTGTTTTCGTTTTGATTTTTCCGCTGCGCTGCCTGACCTGGTGAAGTTCAGGCTGAGGTATTGCCGAGATCCGAGATCAGGATCTTGTTGATTGACTTCTGCAGAAAGGCCCCTGAGCCGAGCTTGAGGGAACCGAGTTTTCCCAACAGTGGTATCAGAGCCCGAGTTCGAAGGGTTCTGAGGGAGACGAGATGGAGACCAGTGGCATAACTCATGATGGAGATATGTTCAAGTTGACCGCTGACAACTTCACTTATTGGAGACCGATGATGGAAGATCATCTCTACTGCAAAGATTTGCATGAGCCCATTATCCTTGATGAGAGACCGGTAGGCAAGACAGATAAGGAGTGGGAGATCCTGAGTTGGAAGGCGGTAGCCACGATCAGGAAATATATTGATAAAAGCCTCTTTGAGCACGTGTCCGAATTCATGAACGCGTATGAGTTGTGGACGAAGCTGGAGTCCATGATTCAGAAGAAAACTCCCAGGAACAAAGCACACCTGGTTCGCCGACTTGTTAAGCTTGAATACAAGGACGGCATGAGCATGATTGAACACCTGAACACCAACAAAGGTATTATGAATCAGCTGTCAAAGGCTGATATGAAAATTGATGAAGAATTGCAGGCATTGCTGTTGTTGAACTCGCTGCCAGAAAGCTGGGATACTCTGGTGGTGACCCTGAATAACTCGACTCCAGATGGAAAATTGAAGATGGATGTCGTGACAGACAGCCTCCTGGGCGAAGAATCCAGGAGAAGAGAACGAGGTACTTCGAGTACGTCTGAGGCCAACGTTGCTGAGAACAAAGGGAAATCTGACTCCCGGGGTAGAAGCAAAAGCCGGGGTAGAGGTCGTGATAGACGAGACAAGTCCAGAGGTCGGTCAAAGCCGAAATATGAGTTGAAGTGCTTTTACTGTGGAAAGACGGGCCATAAGAAGCCAGACTGCTGGACCCTGCAAAATGACGAGAAGAACGGCTCTGTGAAGCCGGATCAGATTATTCCCAAGAAGAGGGAAGACAAAAGCACCACTGCGGTGGCTGCCAACCCGGATGTCGAGATATTCCTCCTTGGTGAGGATAATTATTTGAATGTTGCATATGATGGCTGCACCTGGATTGTTGACTCCGGTGCCTCCTTCCACGTTACTCCACACAAAGGTTTTTTCTCCTCTTATCGAGGTGGTGATTTTGGAGTCGTGAAGATGGGAAATCAAGTGACCAGCAAGATTGTTGGTGTCGGTGATGTAACTCTGACCACGGATGTCGGGTGCCGACTTGTGTTGAAGGATGTGAGGCTTGTTCCTGACATGCGTTTGAACCTAATCTCGGTAGGAAAACTTGATGATGCCGGGTTAGTGAACTACTTCGGTAGTGTGAGATGGAAGCTAGCCAAGGGAAACTTGGTTGTGGCCCGAGGTAAGAAGGAAGGCTCCTTGTACGTGATGCAAGGAAAGATCAATGGCGGAGAAGCCAATTCTGTTCGAGATGAAACTAGCTTAGAGCTATGGCACAAGCGCCTCGGCCACATGAGCGAGAAAGGGCTCCAAATCCTACACAAGAAAGAATTACTGACTGGGTTGAAAGGCCAAGCGTTGGAGAGTTGCACGCACTGCCTAGCTGGAAAGCAGCACCGGGTTTCTTTTGTGAGACCGGATCAACGAAGAAGACGAAGGAATATTCTTGATCTCGTCCATACTGATGTCTGCTCCATGTCGGAAAGATCTCTTGGAGGAGCTCAGTACTTTGTTTCATTTATTGATGACCATTCCCGCAAAGTGTGGGTATATTTGTTGAAATCTAAAGACCAGGTACTCCAATCCTTTAAAGAATTCCATGTTATGGTTGAAAGGGAGACTGGCAAGAAATTGAAGGTGGTCCGATCTGATAATAGTGGTGAGTATTGCGGCCCATTTGATGCATACTGCAGAACGGCCGAGATTCGACTTGAGAAGACGCCCCCCAAGACACCTTAGCTGAATGGACTGGCTGAGAGGATGAACAGAACAATTGAAGAGAAGGTACGAAGCATGATATCCAATGTCGGGTTACAGAAATCATTCTGGGGAGAAGCCGTCAAAACAGCTGTTGACTTGATCAACCTCTCACCATCACGGCCACTTGAAGGAGAAATTCCAGAAGAAGTCTGGACAGGTCGGAAAGCGGCCTACAATCAATTGAAAGTGTTTGGATGCCAAGCTTTCGTACATATCCCTAAAGATGAAAGGGCCAAACTTGATGCAAAGACAAAAGAATGCATCTATCTTGGTTCGCCGACATGTGAGTTCGGGTTTCGACTTTGGGATCCAATCAATAAGAAGATAGTGAGAAGCCGAGATGTGATCTTTCATAAGGATGAGAACATTCATGACATCTCGAAGCCCAAAGTCCGGGTTACTATCAGACATGAAGAACCCGTCCCTCCTGTCCGAGCTGAAGCAGGGGGAGAAAATCAAGAAAATGAAGAAATTGATGATCAGCAACAAGCTGATGATGACCAAGACATTGAGGTCCGAGTTGAGGATGAGATCCGGGATGAGAATGATGAACCGGGTTCTCAAGCTAAAGAACAGCCGAGATATCCAACTCGAGAAAGAAGACCCTCTACAAGATACCCATCCGATTAATACACCGTTGTTGCTGAAGACGGTGAGCCTCAGAGTTATGATAAGGCTGTGACGAGCTCAGAGAAAGAAGAATGGGAAAAGGCAATGCGGGACGAGATGAAGTCTCTGCACGAGAATCAGACTTATGAGCTGACCGAGTTGCCAAAAGGAAGACGAGCTCTGAAGAATAAATGGGTCTACAAGAACAAGAATGAAGAGAACGGGCAGAAACCGAGATACAAAGCCCGGATTGTAGTGAAAGGCTGCAATAAGAAGAAAGGAGTAGACTTTGAGGAGATTTTTTCTCCTGTGGTGAAAATGACCTCGATCCGAACCGTGTTAGCCATGGCGGCTTCAATGGACCTTGAGGTAGAACAAATGGACGTGAAGACGACATTTCTTCACGGTGATTTAGAAGAAGAAATATATATGGAGCAACCTGAAGGATTCCAAGCTCCAGACCAAGAAGACTTGGTATGTCGTTTGAAAAAGAGCCTCTATGGCTTGAAGCAAGCACCTCGGCAGTGGTACAAAAAGTTTGAATCATTCATGACTGATCATAAGTTTGAAAAGACAGATGCCGACCACTGCGTATTTATGAAGAGGTATGAGGCCGGAGATTTTCTGATTTTGTTGTTATATGTTGACGACATGCTTATTGTAGGGAAATATAAATCGAGGATAGCCGCCCTGAAGAAGGCGTTGAGCTCGTCCTTCGCAATGAAGGACCTCAGCCCTGCAAAGCAGATTCTCGGAATAAAGATTATCCGAGATAGACAGAAGAAGCTACTGTGGCTGAGTCAAGAGAAATATATTGAGAAGATTTTGAAGAGATTTAGCATGGACAAAGCCAAAACAGTGAGCACCCCCTAGCCGGACACATAAAGCTGAACCAAAAGTAATGTCCGAGATCTGATGAAGACAAAGATGAGATGATGAAGGTCCCGTACCAATCCGTCGTCGGAAGCTTGATGTATGCAATGGTTTGCACTAGACCCGACTTGGCGTATGCTGTTGGAATGATAAGCCGGCATTTGTCAAATCCCGGCAAAGAGCACTGGGAAGCAGTGAAGTGGATCTTCAAGTACCTCCGCGGTACGACCGACTTATGTCTCCGATTTGGAGAAGGCAAAGCCGAGTTGCAAGGCTACTCGGATTCTGATTTAGGGGGAGACGCCGACTCGAGGAAGTCGACTACAGGATATTTGATGAGATTTGCCAGAGGAGCTGTCTCTTGGCAATCAAGACTTCAGAAATGTGTTGCGTTATCGACAACTGAGGCTGAGTACATTGCCGCTACTGAGGCAAGCAAAGAGATGTTGTGGATGAAGAAGTTCCTCATGAAACTCGGCCATGACCAAGACAAGTACGAGTTGGGTTGTGACAATCAAAGCGCAATCCATCTTGCGAAGAATTCGACCTATCACTCCCGCACTAAGCATATTGACATAAGGTATCACTGGATCCGGGATGTGGTGGAAGGTGGAGAGCTCGAACTCGTCAAGGTGCACACTGACCAAAATTGGTCCGACATGATGACAAAGACGGTTCCAGCAAGAAAATTTGAAGACTGCTGTGAAGGAGCCGGGTTGATGCTGAAGCCGACGCATTGAAGTCGGAGGGGGAGATTTGTTGGGCTTCCTCCTTCAATACTAAGCCCAAGCCCATTTGAGGGGTTTCCTAAAAACCCTAACCCTAATTTACACCTCCTCTATATATACTCATTAGTTGTGGGTGGAGGCTAGGTCAGATTTGAGAGAACAAATTTGAAAGAAAAATTGTGTGATTGTTTGAGTAAAGCTTTATGCTTTGCATTTGAGAGATCTCTAGAGAGAGTTTGAGTGAAACATCTCTAGGGTAGTTTGATTATCACAATTGTTTGAGAGGTTGAGTTAACCACCACATTGGTGTATTTGATTATTTGTAACAATTATTTTCATAGTGGATTTTTGATCTGGACTAGGTCCCGTGGGTTTTTACTTCTTCATTGGAGAAGGTTTTCCCACGTTAAATCTGGTTGTGTTCTTCTTCTCTCTCTCCTGTTTTCGTTTTGATTTTTCCGCTGCGCTGCCTGACCTGGTGAAGTTCAGGCTGAGGTATTGCCGAGATCCGAGATTAGGATCTTGTTGATTGACTTCCGCACAAAGGCCCCTAAGCCAAGCTTGAGGGAACCGAGTTTTCCCAACAGGTGAGAGCTCAAGCTCTGATACCATGTAAATAACCTTGGGATACACCACCCCAAAAGCTAGCTCAAAGGTTGGGAGTGCCCAAGGCCTTATAAACTCCACATTAGTTGCTCATACAACCAATGTGGGACTATATATATCAACACGTCCCCTCACACGAGAGTCCATTAGGCTAGAAGTGTGGATATTGCACAGGCCCAATTTTTGGTTTAACTTTTTGTGCTTTTTTATTTTAATTCCACTTGAAAGTGAGAGGCCTTGAGAATCGAACTTGTGACCTTATAGTCAACTCAAGCTCTGATACCATGTAAAGAACCTTGGGATACACCACCCCAAAAGCTAGCTCACAGGGTGGGAGTGCCCAAGGCCACATTAGTTACTCATACAACTAATGTGGGACTATATATCTCAAAACGCCCCCTCACAAGAGAGCCCACTGAACTTGAAGCGAGGATTATGCACAGGCCCAATTTTTGGTTTACCTTTTTGTGCTTTTATTTTAATTCCACTTTAAAGTGGGGGGCGGTGAGGAGGATTAGGATCGAACTTGTGACCTTATAGTCACTCAAGCTCTGACACCATGTAAAGAACCTTGGGATACACCATCCCAAAAGCAAGCTCAATGTGGGAGTGCCCAAGGCCTTATAAGGGTCACATTAGTTGCCCATACAATCAATGTGGGACTATATATCTCAACACGCCCCCTTACGCAAGAGCCCTTTGGGCTAGAAGCGTGGAATTACACAGGCCCAATTTTTGGTTTACCTTTTTTGTGCTTTATTTTAATTCCACTTTAAAGTGGGAGGCAGCGAGGCTCTGATACCATGTAAAGAACCTTGAGGTCATCACCCCAAGAGCTAGCTGTTGGGGTGGTGTATCCCAAGGTTCTTTACATGGTATCAGAGCCTCGCCGCCCCCCACTTTCTCTTATGGTGTTTCTTAGCACAGGTAGGCTAGGCCTGTTGCATTGTCCACTCTTCAAGCCCAATGGGCTCTTGTGTGAGGGGGCGTTATGTGCCAATTAATGTGGAGTTTATAAGGCCTTGGGCACTCCCACTCTTTGAGCTAGCTTTTGGGATGGTGTATCCCAAGGTTCTTTACACTTCCATATTCTTTAAACAAATCCGATATTAATTACAATCATCCGGTCAACGTTCATGATTTTTTCGGATCGATCACATTACAAAATAAAAAAAAACAATTTCAGGTAACTCGACTTCATGTGAAGAATTTTCTTGAAACTGAGAGCCAATGAACAATCGATTATCAATATGCCGATTAGAATTACCGCAATATTTTCACATGAATTATAATATCAATCAAGTGAGTTACTCAATGAGACTCTGATCATGTCTGTGTCTAATTGATTTGTTAGATCAACCGGCTAAAATGAGGTCATTAGTAGAGAAAAATTATTTTGTTGCAAATTATCTTTTGTGATAAAAAAAAGTAGTCATAAAATTCAAAATTGATTGTTTTTTTCAAAGGTTGCATAATTTAAAACAAGATTTCTCTCTTGACATCTTTGTAAAATAAAAGATAAATTTTCTAAACAGAAGAAACTTTATGATGGTTGCTTCTCTGTGTTTCTGATGTATTCACAATCCTCAGTTGCATGAGCCTCCTGACAAATATCACATTTAATGTTAGCATTAGAAACAGAAGAAACTTGAGAAATATTAAATTTCTTATTAAGGGCATCTAATTGTTCTTGTTGTTTCTTGTGCATTTGTAGCATTTGTTCATTCTGGGCTAAGAGTGCATCATAGCCTTCAAGCTTCATGATCTCTGATCTTCTTGGTGCAACTTGAGCAGGAGCATTGTCAAATTCTTGAGATGCTAGTGATTCCAACAATTCAATTGCTTCCTCAGGAGTTTTTGTTTTTAATGAGCCTCCTGAATCGGCATTTACCAATGTTCTTGTGTTGGCTGTCATCCCTTGGAAAAAGATTCTTGCCTTCTTCCATGCTTCAATTCCGTGTTGAGGACACTTCCGGAGTAATCCTTTGAATCGTGTCCAAGCTTCATACAAAGATTCACTTTCTTTTTGTTCAAAAGTTGTGATCTCCGCCTTGAGCCTAGCCATCTTTGAAGCTGAGAAAAATCTGGCCAAGAATTTCGCGGCTAAGTCATCCCAACTGGTTATGCTTCCTTCAGGTTGAGACTGCAACCAATCTCTTGCTTCATCTTTCAGTGAGCATGGGAATAGCCTGAGCAATATAGCATCACGAGAAACTCCATTTACTTTGTAAAGCAAAAAGTCATCAAGATGACAATAGGAGTTCTCTGTGTTTCCTCCAGCGAACTGTTCTTTTTGAATCAGTTGCAGTAATGCCGGCTTCAGTTCAAAGTTGTTAGCCTCTATATTGGGTCTAACAATGCTCGCTGTCTGTGGAGCTCAAGCTGGGGTCATGTAATCCCCCAATGTCCTTTGAACAATTTGATTGTTGTTTTCTGCCATTGGTTCCTCCCTAGGTTCCTCTTTTGGTATTTCCTTTGTCTCCGTAGAAGTTGATGTTATTTTTGTTTCTTTCGCTTTCTTTGCTTTTGCGTCTTTCCTAAGTTTCCTCTCTGTCTTTTCTATCTCAGGATCAAACTGCAAGAGTCGCGGGTTAGAAGTACCTCGCATAAACTAAGAGTTGAAAAGATGTGCAGAAAAATAAGAAACACAAGACAAAAAATTAAAGAAATTAATGCAGAAAATTAAATATGCAGAATATTTGGATGCAGAAAATGTTTTTATGATATGCTTAAAGTGCAGAAAAATAAAAGTCCAATCTAAAATTTAATTAGTTATTTCTAATGTTGAAGAATTTGATCCCCGGCAACGGCGCCAAAAACTTGATAGCGACTCGGCAAGTGCACCGATCGTGAAAGTAATAAAATGTACTGAGTACGAGATCGTTCCCACGAGGATCAGAATTTCAAGCACTAGTTCGCTAATTGCATTTTAGTTGGACAATCAAAGGTTTGTTTTGAGAGACTTTAGATGAAGAGAGTTGTGATTCAAGGAACTTAAAATTAAAAACAAGTAAAGGCATGCAATATGAAAATTCAGAATTAAAAGAATGAGTGAAGATGATGTTTGATTAAGATTTAAAACAAGCGTAGTTAAGGTTTCGACTTCCCCCAATATTCTCAATATGTTATGAATTAAATGACCAAGAATTCGTTTCTTAATATATTGCCAATCAATTCTACCTGAGTTAATTACAGCTCAATTCCTTGTTACCATAAATCTATGTAATCTTGAAAGAACTCTAGTTCTCCGATTATTCCCCAAGAAAACATACATTAAGATCAAGAATTACAAGATTGCATAATTACCCTATGTCTATTCATATTCCTATTCCTAGATCACAAGGATTATGATAAATTATCAAGTCAAGGTTCATGCACCAACATCCCTATTGTCATACAATTCCCCAAAATCATTCTATAAGGAACAAACTCATAAAAAGCATTAAAAACAGATAATTTATTCAATTATAAAAAGAACAGGATTCGGAGATAATTTAATTCATAAACATAAAAATTCAATTGGGTTCCATCTACCCTTAACTACATAAAAGACTACTCTAGCATACTGAATTGAAAAGAAATAATAAAGAAAAGAGAACCCCAAGCCTCCATTGGTGTGATGTTGACTTGGTTTCTCAGTGTTCCAGCGCTCCGCAACAAGATTCCTCCTTCAAGCTTGGTGTAATGCTCTGGAATTGTGAATTGGTGTTTTGGTTCTGACCCCAAGCTCCTTATTTATAACCATAAGAGTTGTATCCGTCATTAAATCTCCCAATGAATCTATATCAGATTTGTATTTGATTTTATAATTGCTTCCTTTTACGTTTAATATCTTGTAGATTGGTGAGAGATTTTTGACTTTGAATCCCTTTATAATCTTCATTCAATATGCTCTTGAATCATCTTTGATATGTTTCCTCTTTTGGTTCCGGATGTCACAATCTCAAATCTTCATTAAATCTCAGCGGAATCTTGCCAAATCTTGCTGTCTGGAACGCACTTGGGCTCTTAAGCGCGCTGTTGGGAGCTTGAGCGTCCTAACTTGCTTAAAATTGTTATTTTTGTCTGCCTTAGCGCGCTCGAGGGTGATCCTGGGTGCTCGAGTGTGCTACTCGAGAGTGAAATCTTGTCATCCTGGGCGCTTGAGCGGGCTAATGGGCGCTTGAGCGCCCTAACTTGTCCAGTTTGGTTGTTCTTCCTGCCTTAGCGCGCTTGAGCGTCCTCTTGTGCGCTTGAGCGTGCTATTCTGGACCTTGAATTGTAATATTTTAGCTTCCTTTGGTCCATATTGAGCTGCTACTTCTCCGTCATGATTTCTTTAGCACTTTTAGCACCATTTCTTGAGGTTTTACCTTCAAAATGCAAATATTATCAACACATCAGCTCAATTTCCTATCTTATGCCTTAATTGTATTAAAACCTTGAATTCCATGCATTCTACTACATAATTCTTATATAATTTAGCCTAAAAACATGGAAAACCAAGGGTTTGTCATGCACCCAAAGACAAAAGCGATGTTGTGTGCTTCCATTGTGGCAAGAATGGCCATTGAAAGAGGAATTGTCTAGACTACCTGAAGAGTGTGAAGGACAAGAAGCATGGTGATGCTTCTATCTCAGGTATTTACATGATTGAGATAAATTATTTTTGTGCTAATCCGACTTCATGGGTATTGGATACCGGTTGTGGTTCTCATATCTGCAATGTGTTGCAGGTGCTTAAGAGCCCTAGAATATTGGAGAAGAACGAGGTGGACCTCCGTGTTGGTAATGGAGCAAAAGTTGCTGCTTATGCTGTTGGAGATACCGACCTCATTTTGCCTACGGGCCCTTTATTGCATTTGAATAATTGTCTTTATGTTCCTAGCATTTCTAGAAACATTATTTCTATTTCTTGTTTAGAACAAGATGGTTTTGCTTTCACTATTAGGGATTGTAACATCCCGAGCGCTGACGAGGGCGGGGAGTGATCGCCGGTGAGAAAGGGCATGGACAAGGAGCGGCTCCTAGCAGGCTTCTAGGGACGGGGGTACATGAATGAATCGAATCAACACCCGAAAGAGAGGGATTCCAGAGATTGTGCTGGTATGGGACGGTACAGTTGGGAATGGCTTATAAGAATTAATCGGTACTACCTATACTAACAAGATGCATCTACTTTTCGGTAGCCCGGAACGGAAGAACTTCATAGTTAAGTGTGCTTGACTTGGGGCAATTCTAGGATCGGTGACCTCCTGGGAAGTTTTCCCGGGAAGTGTACGAGTGAGGACAAAGCACGCTAAAAAGTCTCGTGTTAGTGTGTGGGGATAGTCGTTAAGCCTTGCAAGTTGCTAGGCGTTACAAGGATGGTACATTTTCTATCATTTCGAATGATATTGTTTTTGGTACTGCTTCTTTAATAAATGGCTTATATGTTTTGGAAATGGGAACTGAAGTGCTCAATGTAGATGTGAAATGACCTAGGACAGATAATCAATCTTATCTTTGGCAATGTAGACTAGGGCACATAAACGAAACAAGATTGTCTATGATGCATGCAAATGGATACCTAGATTCTATAGATTTGGAATCATATGGACAATGTGAATCTTGTCTAGCTGGGAAAATGACTCGTTACAAGCCCAAAGGGCTTGAGAGTCATAAGGCTAGTGAGTAGAACCCATTCACTCTAATGTATGTGGCCCAATGTCTATAGAGGCTAAAGGAGGATACTCCTATTTCATTACCTTTACAGATGATAAATCAAGATTTGGGTATGTGTACCTAATGAGATATAAATCTGAAGCCTTTGAAAAATTCAAAGAGTTTAGGAATGAAATAGAGAAGCAGCGTGGCAAGATGATTAAGACATTGCGATCAGATCGTGATGGTGAATATCTGAGCCATGAGTTTCAGGATTATCTGAGAGAAAATGGAATTCTCTCGCAATTTACTGCACCTTACACACCACACCAAAATGGTGTCTCCGAAAGGAGAAACAGGACCTTGTTAGACATGGTCAGGTCTATGATGAGTGAGACTCAACTTCCGAAATTGTTTTGGGGATATGCCTTAGACACGGCGGCAAACCTTCTAAATAGAGTACCGTCTAAATCTGTTCAGACCACACCATATGAGATATGGAATGGTAAGAGACCCAACCTGAGTTACCTCAGGGTATGGGGATCGCTAGCATATGTCAAAGAGTTGGCATCAGAAAAGCTTAGTGCTAAGAGTACTAAATGTCTATTTGTGGGGTATCCCAAAGGTACTAAGGGATACTATTTTTACTCCATGGATGAACACAAGGTGTTTGTGTCCAAGAATGCTGAGTTCCTTGAGAAGGATTTGATCTCTCAAGGAGCCAGTGGGAGTAAGATTGATCTTGAAGAAGTTCAAGGACCAACAGAACAGATTGAGGAACCCGAGTCTGCTCCGCAGGAGACGTTCTCCAATGGAGAAGTAAACACACAACTCCGTAGGTCTACTAGGGTCATCTATCCACCTGAGAGGTATGGGCTTGTGATTGAGAATCAACAAACCGTCGAGGATGATGAACCTAGTAACTATGAGGAGGCGGTCAAGGATGTTAACTCCTCTAAATGGCTTGAAGCCATGGAATCTGAAATAGATTCGATGCATCAAAACAAGATATGGACCTTGGTTCCTAAACCGCAAGGAATAGTTCCTATCGGTAATAAATGGGTCTTTAAAAGAAAGACTGATGCAAATGGCAACGTTCAAACCTACAAAGATAGGTTGGTTGCGAAAGGATATCGTCAAAGTCAAGGAGTTGGAATATTCGTTTTGATGAAGTCGTTAGGAGTAACGATTTCATCAAGAACGAGGATGAACCTTGTGTTTACAAGAAGGTTAGTGGTCGTTTTCTTGGTACTTTATGTAGATGACATATTATTTATAGGAAATGACATCCCCACATTACAAACAACGAAAGACTGGCTTTCAAAAAGCTTCACCATGAAGGATTTGGGAGAAGCGGCCTTTATACTTGGTATAAAGATCTATGGAGATAGATCCAGGAGGCTGTGGGTTTATCTCAATCCACGTATATTGACAAGATGCTAAAGAGGTTTAGCATTGAAGGGTCGAAAAATGGTTTTCTTCCCGTCAGTCATAGGGTACATCTTTCCAACGCTATGTGTCCTAAGTCACAGCCTGAGAAGGATCGCATGAGTGGAATTCCATACGCTTCGGCTATTGGATCCATCATATATGCAATGATATGTACGAGACCAGATGTCTCATATGCTTTGAGCAGATACCAGTCAGACCCTCGAGAAGGTCACTGGACAGCAGTCAAGACCATCCTTAAGTACTTAAGAAGAACTAAGGATGCGTTTCTAATCTATGGTGGGGTTGATGAGCTTTCAGTGAAATGGTTCACTGATGCCAGCTTTCAGAGTGACAAAGATGACTGCAAGTCAAAATCAGAGTTCGTATTCACCTTAAATGGTGGGGTAGTATCTTGGAAGAATTCCAAGCATGAGACTACAGCAGATTCAACGACAGAAGCTGAATATATAGCTGCTTCAGAAGCGGCTAAGGAGGCCGTGTGGATCAAGAAGTTCATATATGAACTAAGGGTGGTTCCAAGCGTGGATGAGCCCATACAGTTGCTTTGCGACAACACTGGAGCCATTACGCAGTCAAAGGAACCTAGGTCTCATCAAAGATCTAAGCACGCGCTCCGCAGATATCACCTGATTAGAGTAATCATTGATAGGATGGATGTAAAGATGAATTATGTTCCCACAGATGATAACCTAGCTGATTCTCTGACAAAGGCTGTTTCTCAGAGAAAACATGGTAGTCATTATGAGGCTTTGGGTATAAGACTTAGGTCAGATTGGCTCTAGGCCAAGTGGGAGCTTGTTAGTATGTGGATGTCCTAAAGACAATCTTTTGATTAGATTAGGACATATGTGGACCTTTTTATATTGTCGCAAATAAATAATAAGCACTCTTTATCCTGTTTCATATTTTGTCTCACTATTATTGTTAATATATTATATGAGTAACTGGATAAACCCCTTGGAATAAAATAGGTATCTATTGAGTATCTGTGATGAGATCACAATCATGAGGATTTAAGGATACCAGATGTTTATTCCTAATTTTATGTTCCTAGTCTAGAGACACTGAGAATGGGGATCAGTAATCTCGGGTAAGACTAGCACGACTTATCTACTTGTATTCGGATACAAGGTAAATACCTCATGAGCTACAGATATAGAGATTTCTTAGCTAAAGTCGTGGGTGGACCTATAAGTGTATAGCTCGCACTGAACAGACCCACAAAGAGACTCTATGATGAAATCTTACAAAAGTATCATTAGAGCAATCTCTTAATATTTGGGTATGTCTTTCCTTAGACCATAAGTTGTCACCTAGACTGTGTTCTAGAAGGCATGTTTTGATTATATACCTCGTCTGCCTAAAACATAGAGACTCATAAGTATACTTTTGGGCATGTCCTGAAAGAGCACAGGCCTAGGGTGATAAGCTGAAGGAATTCGTCAAATCTCTGTAAGGGATTAGGTTATCTGTAAACCGGAGAAATTGGGATGACATTTACAAGACTCGGGAATCTATGCATAGTAAAAGAGATCATGAGATGATCTGCCTTTAGAGTCAGTAAATTGAAGATTCCCTATTTTGAATTAAAGCTTACCCTAAACCGCAAGGGTTGATACGTAACCGCACCCTATGTTTAATGGGAAGGTAACCGAGACGAAAGGTATTGGGCCTAATAATGGTTGTTAGCCCAAGGAAAAGTTTGGAAGCCCACCTAAAAGGGAAAAGGGCGCATGGATCATGTAGTGGGCTTGGATGGTCCAAGACATTACTAATTAATTTAATTAGTTAAATTAATTATCAAATATTTAAATTTTGAATTTTGAATTTGAATTTTGAATTTTGAATTTTGAATTTTGAATTTTGAATTTTGAATTTTGAATTTTGAATTTGAATTTTGAATTTTGAGTTTAGAATTTAAATTTAGAATTTAAATGTTTGAACGTTTGAATTTAAATGTTTGAGTTTGAATTTGAATTGGCTATGAAAAGTTATTTCATAACAAAAGGATAAGACAAGATCTTGTTGGAACAAATCCCTTGTATCAAGAGGAGATCTTTGGAGATCACCAAGGCCTGTTTGGGGCGCTAATTTGGTGTGATTATAAGTGTCATCTAGTCAACCAAATAAGCTCCAATCGGATTTGGTTGGTTGAGAGAATCAGTGAGTGAGTTGGTTCAAATTTGAATGCAACTGCTCAACGTATCTGGACCCCTTTTGGGGCTGAATGGGGCGCATAGATGGCTGGCCATATGATGACCATTAGGTCAGAATTTTGACTAGATAAAGATCTACTCTCATGAGGATTCGATGGTAGGTTATTGGAAATTTTGAATTGCAACAACTCCACCCTTTCTCTCCCTTTATGTGCGCCATTTGTGATCAGAATTTGAAGTAGAAAATCTGATTGCATATCCTTGCTTCCTCTCATCCTTTTGGTGCACCACTTTTGTTAGGTTTTTCCCTAAGTGTTTTGGAATTAACCTAGCCTTTTCTAAGAGCATCCATGCCCCACTTTTGTGAAGTTTTCGTGCTAAAGACTTCACTCTTCTAAACACCTTTACCTAGCCTCCTCCTCCACACATTGGACGCCTAGCAAGCTTTTGTGGTAATCAATTGGTGGCTTTTCAAGAAGAGTTCTTGCATCTTGACGTGGGGTGGTGTAGATCAACGTTAGGGGGTTTGAACCCTTCAAGCCTGACACTGATCTCCTTGGTGTTTGAATCACAAACAAAGGTAACATCATGTTGTCTTAAAGCATGAATCTTGATTGCATGTGTTATTTCGCTTGAAAATTTTTGTTTTTCCCTCTCACATGCTTCAACCTTCAAGGTCATTTTCTTTCAAACACATAGCCTAAGGTCGACTTTCTTGAGTTAATGTCTCATTGGAAATCTGAGTCTGTGTAACCAACAATTTTAAGACTCCCACTTGAATAAATCAACATATAATCTCTCATTCTTCGAAGGTACTTGAGTATATACTTAATCGTTATTCAGTGTTCCTCTCCAGGATCAGATTGGTACCGGCTTACTACTCCCACAGCATAGCAAATATCTGGTTTGGCATATAACATAACATACATTAGACTACCTATTGTCGAAGCGTATAGTATCCTGCTCATGCGTTCTCTCTACTTAGGAGTTTTAGGGGAATGCTCCTTCGAGAGATGAATCTCATACCTGAAGGGTAAAATTCCCCTCTTGGAATTCTCCATGATGAACTTGACAAGGATCTTGTCAATGTAAGTAGCCTGAGAAAATGCCAATATCCTATTCTTACGGTCTCGTAAAAGTTTAATACCAAGAATATAATTGGCTTCCCCCAGATCCTTTATATCAAAATACTTGCTTAGCCAGATCTTTATGACTAACAACACCTGCGTATCATTTCTGATAAGGAGTATATCATCTACATAAAGCACCAGAAAAGATATTGTTTTCCCTTGGATCCTTTTATACACATATGGCTCATCAGGACTCTTCTCAAAACCATAAGATTTAATGGCTTGATCAAACCTAATGTTCCATAACCCGGATGCTTGCTTGAGTCATATATGAACCTTTGCAACTTGCACACTGTGTGTTCCTGCTCTTTGGCTAAGAATCCTTTTGGTTGCTACATATAGATATCTTCTTCCAAATTACCATTTAGAAAAGTAGTTTTGCATCCATTTACCAAATCTCATAATCGAGACTTGCTGCAACAGCTAAGAGAATCCGGGTGGACTTGAGCATGACAACCAACGAAAAAGGTTTCTTCATAGTCTACACCTTCTATTTGGGTGTACCCTTTCGCCACCAATCTAACTTTGAAGGTTTCAACCTTCCCGTCTGATCCTCTCTTTCTCTTGTAGATCTATTTACACACAATGGATTTTACTCCTTTAGGTGGTTCTACAAGAGATCAAAATGAGTTGGAATACATATATTCCTTCTCACGATTCATAGCCCCAAGCCACTCCTGAACATCAACATCTTCTAGTGCCTCGTCGTAACTAGTGGGATCATCATCTCTTTCAATGGTGACATCCTGATATGATTCACCCAACAAGAGATATCTTACGGGTTTATGAATTAATCTTTCACTACGACTTTGCCGAAACTGTTGTTGTGCATCTACAAAAGGATCCAAGTTTGGTGGATCAACAATTTCTTGAGGATCCTCATTAGGTGGGTTAACCAATTCTTGATTTTGTTGTTCCATAAGTGGCATTTGTATTTCAACAGGTTCCACATGTTAATCATCATGCTGAACTTCTAGTTCTATGTCTACTTCCTCTGGTTCCTGTGTATGTTCACCTTCGGGTATATATTCCTCTCTTTGAACAACTATAGGAACAAAAGCTAGAACCACCTGAGGTTGAGGTAAAACTTGATCTGAGACAAGCTCATCAAGAATAACCGTACTCATTGGCTTGTAATTTACCATATAGTCCTTCTCTAAGAAAGTCACATGAGTACTCACTAGAACTTTCTTATCCTTCGGGCTATGAAACATCTAACATTTGGTTCCTTTAGGATAGCCTACAAATATGCACACTTCTATACATGAATCCATCTTATTTGGCTTCTGTTGTAAGACCTGTGTCGAAGCACCCCAAATCCGAATATGGTTCAAAGTGGACTTGCACCCCTTCCATAATTCTATAGGTGTCTTCGAAACATATTTGGATGGAGCTAAGTTTAATAAGTACATGGCAGTTTCTAAGGCATATCACCATATAAGTCAGATAGAGACGAATAACTGAGCATAGACATTGTCATTTCTAAAATGGTTTGATATCTTCTTTCAGTAACTCCATTCTGTTGGGGTATCCCAGAAGAAGATAACTGTGAAACTATCCCCTCCTTGTTCAGGTAAGACCTGAACTCTCTAGATAGGTAATCACCACCTCGGTCAAATCTAAGAGTCTTGATTTGAACACCAAGATGCTTTTCTGCCTAAGTCTTGAACTCTTGGAATCTTCCAAAAGCTTCAGACTTATAACGCATTAGGTACACGTGTCCAAATCTTGAATAATCATCAGTGAATGTGATGAAATACTCATACCCGCCTCTTGCCTGGACATTTATTGGTCCATATACATCAGTATGTACCAATTTCAACTGAAATGTAGCATGGTTTTCTTTGGCCTTGAAAGACCGCTTAGTCATTTTATCCTCTAAACAAGAATCACATACTGGTATCAGTTCAAAAATTAAGGATTTTAAAATCTCACTCTTGACCAAACCTTGTATAATGTTAGAGTTAATATGACCCAATCGCAAATGTCAAAGATAAGTTTCATTGGAAATCTTTCTTTTCTTAGGTAAATGAATATGCTCATCAACTCCGAATTTAACATGATTAACTTCATGGGGTGTAGGAATAAGAAAATAAAGACCATTAAACACTGCACTGAAACAAATAAAAGAAAATGAACTTCTTATTAAAACTGAGGGATTAAACTGAACTGTCAAACCATGTTTAACCAAATAACTAACAAAAATTAAATTCCTCATAAAATCTAAAACAAATAAAAAATCTTGCAAAACCAAAGCTCTACAATTATTAAATGATAAAACAGCTTGTCCTACTGCTAGTGCAGACACAGGCTCCTAATTTCCAAGCTTTAAAACTCTTTGTCCTTGAATGATAGGCAAGCTATGTTTGAACCACTACAAAGAGTAACAAACATGGTTAGTGGCTCCTAAATCAACGATCCATTTATCATTGTAATTATCCACTAAGAAGCCTCAATCACAAGAAAATTACCCATACCTGGTTGGTTCACACGTGGGTAATTTTTCTTCTAATGCCCCTTTCGTCCACACTTGAAGCACTTCCATTTTGACTGCTTCATTGCAACTGGTTTAGCAACTGAAATACCTTATCTCTTATTCTTCTTCGTATTCTTCTTCTTCTTATTCTTATTACCTCCTTTGGGTTTCCCCTTAGGTTTAATAGAACCCTCAGTAGCAAAAAATGCACTTTCCTGCTTAACCAAAGATTGTTCAACACTCTCAAGCTTATGCATCAGCTGAGTAAGGTCCAGATTCATCTTGTTCATATTATAATTCATTTTGAATTGGCTGAAGTATTTAGGAAATTATTGCAGAAGGAGGTCAAATTTAACCTCATGTTCAAACTTGATCTCGTGGTCATCCGCTTATTTGAAGTTTGCTATCATTATCAAACAATGACCCCCTACACTTCCTCCAGTCATCACTGTTTTAGTGACTGCAGTCAGCGTATTCTTCCTAGCAGAACTGCTAGAAGTAGAAAATATGCCATCAAGAGT
Source organism: Gastrolobium bilobum (assembly GCF_033153095.1). NCBI lineage: Eukaryota > Viridiplantae > Streptophyta > Magnoliopsida > Fabales > Fabaceae > Gastrolobium > Gastrolobium bilobum. The sequence continues at coordinate 163,162 of NW_026896423.1, read as the reverse complement.
CTTGAGCATTTCTGCTATACTCTCAATCATGCTCACTTGCTCCCGCAGGTGATAAGCAAGACTGGCTATAATGTAGCAGTGAACTGCAACATTTATCTTCTCCCATTTTGAAAATTGCGTCTTTGTTACCTCAGACGCATTTTCAGTAGGCTGCGTTGGCTTAGGGGTAGTTAAGTGAGCTTTTCATATTGCAGAACAATATCCAAGTTGGTTTTCCATTGTTTGTAGTTTGTACCATCTATAGGCTTTTAACTCAAGATAGTAGCTAAAGGATTGAAAGGTGATATTTTCTGAAAAACATACAAAGCACACAGTTTACAAACAAGAATTGCAATAAACTGATTAATCGCAATTAGACTCTAATAACTACTTATCATTTATTGTTAATAATACTTCAATTTTCTTTACAAGGCTTATGATAGGCAAGTCACTTGCAGAAACCAATATTGTTATTTGGGCATTCGGTGCCATTTCTATAGCCTCGGTGAGAGGGTTGAAAACTTTACCAAAGTTGAATGTATTTTAGCCATTGTTTAATTTCAAAATTATTTTTAGTATCCAAGCATTGTCAACGATAGGTCGTACAATACCTTGCTAAAATTTGAAATTATTAATGTAACACCCCGTGTAAACCCGGTTTGTTAACATGTCATCGTATTAAGCCACGCTTAATTTAAAAATGTGGAATAACTTTTTCTTTCAATTATGACATCATTATCATTACCAAGATGAATTACTTAATTCGTTTCCAAATCATTGCCCATATGTAAATTGCAAAACGACAGCTAACTGAAATACCTCATATATAAAATATGTATCTACTCACGGATCTACAACACGTAGTTCGGAGAATATCCTGATAGATTCTACAACTTGAAACAACTAAAAGCATAAAGTCAAATCAACATGGCATGGACAATCTCCATGCACACCAAATAAGGCAACAAAGCCCAACATAGTCTCAACTCATAAAACATGAAGAGTATAGTAAACATAAACAGCATCAAACATCCAGTCATGTCAGCATACAACATGTAACAATCAACTCAGCTCCGACCTCCTGCCGCTAGAGGTTTCAACCCCAGCATTACCTGAACCTGAAATAGTGCCCCAAACGTGGGGTGAGATCTCTAAATAGAAATCTCAGTAAGATAAGGGATCCTCAAGGATCTTCCACCCCAAGCTCACTTACATGTGCAATATAAGTTCTAAAAGCAGTTCAACAGTATAAGTTCCAAAATCAGTGCAATGCAGCAGATAATCATGTCATGTGTGTTATAACTATTCTACTGATCAGAGAAGTGCAGGAATACGTCTATTACTCACACAGTATCAGCCCATGTTGTACCAGCCCATGCTGTAGTTGCCCACAGGATCGCCCCATGGCCTGTTGTGTAGGTGTCACACCACATACGTATCATAAAGCATTTGCACTTAACAGCTCCACAACATTTCAATAAAACAGTACATGAAAACACATCATGCATATAAATCATCCCCCCATGGGACATGGTGGAACAAACAATGGATAAACCGTGGACACGAAAGCTTACCTCGCAAGCTAGCTATCCAAGCCAAGAGTCCGCACAAACTCAAATTCCAAAAACAGCAGAATCACAATCTGTTTTAGACCAAAAATTATATCAATTCTCATGCTCTATAATTTCATGTCAAAAGAAATATGTTTTCTTTCTCATTTTCGCTTAAGCTTTTCTCAAAGCCTTAAGCATTAAACTGCGTTTACTCTTATTACAACTTTAATTGCAGCTCTTTACCAAAAATTCTAATATTTTAATATGTTAAACTAGACATCTTCAGCTTTACAACGTCATATTATACGCCTCAATCGGAGTTGTATAACTCCGGTTATATTTTTCGTAAAGTGACTGTTGCAAACTGAATTTCCAGCAATCAAGTCGCTACTTCAAACCAACACTACGAACAAACAAATTATTCAAAAGCTATCAAATTTTACAGGATTGTATCCCTATGTGTTAGCTTTATATAGGTCCAAATTTCACTTAATTTGGAGCTCTGAAGCTCGAGATATCACAATTTTACTAAACTAGGTCGTTGCTGTCACAGGTAGGAATCGATTCCCAAACATGGGGAATCCATTCCTGCACTTGGGAATCGATTCCTAACATAAGGGAATCGATTTCCACGCGTGCAGAACAGAATTCTGCAGCAAAATTCTGCATAATCCGAGGTGGGAAAGGTTCCTAATGATCCAAGGTCCGATTTTGACCCAAAACAGATATTCATTAACACTTATTAGCCTTAGATTAACAACTCTCAACTTAGTTAATCAAAGTTCCCTCTTTTAGTGACTAAAACAAGCTAAAATCATGGATTTAAAGAGGAATGATCATGGTATACCTATGGAGGCTCAAACACAGCAACACAAGGTGCTCTTGGAGCTCTCAAATCTGTCCCAAAAAGTCAGATTACACAAGCCACGAAATAGTGACCAAAGCTTGGTCCTTTCTCAACCCAAATGGCACCTTGAAGCTTCAAATGGCATGGAGATGTCTACCACACCTCACAACCCCAAAGTCAGAAACTTTCTCCCTCACCACAACTCCCACAACTTAGAAATGGCTGGACTTTTACCCACCCAAGGTTAGAGCACACTCATACAAGCAACTTTGGTGAAGAAATGAAGTGGAAAGGTGCTCTCTTGGAGCTTCTATGGAGGAGAGATGGTGGGAGAAGGTGACTGCCTCCCTAGGTTCAGAAAATGCTACGTAGAAGATGAAGGGCTGACCTAGGATCATGTGCTCTTGGGTATTTATAGGCGCGCTTAAGTTAATCGCGTAGTATTAACATTAATAGCTACGCTTATCGTTTTAATCTTAAACTCGGGATGCTGAACCTAACCATTTTTATAAGATTTGTCATATTTTTATTTTATTTTTCACAGCACTTTTCCGGTACTCGCTTTTCCATAGCCAGTATCAGTTCTGGCACCAGTTCTCATTATTTAACTTGAAACTTGTTTTACAAGTCCTACATATTATTCTAGGAATACTCAAGCACTTATTATAATTTTTCGGGACACTTCATCAGTACGCATTTATACCGAGTAGCAGAACCGGTATCTGCACTTTTCGTCCAAAAAGCAACTTTCAGCATTCATAATCACTTTCTATATTTATTTAAGCCTTCTCATAATTATTAAGGTCAGTTATGGAATTATTTCCTAATTTCACATATTTAATTAATTATTTTCCTTAATTAATGGTGCGGGTTCTTACATTCACCCCACCTTTTTAGGATTTTGTCCTCAAAATCAGAAAACATACATGTCTCGAAGCGCTGGATACTGCCGGAGAAGCTTGTCCTCTCGCTCCCAGAATTACCCTTCAGGAATTCTTCCCGTTCATCGTACTCTGATCATCGAAATGATCTCGCTCCTCAGCTGCTTCTCACCACGATCGAGAATCTTGAGTGGTCCGACGGGAGTCTTTAGGTTCTCCAGAACCTCCACAACATCAGGTTACATCCCATACGAAGGATCCGCTACAAACTTGAGAAGTTGATACACGTAAAACACGTCGTGGGTGATGGTCAAGTTCGGAGACAAGGAAAATCGGTAGACAACAAGTCCTACTCTACCACGTAACTGGTATGGCCCAATAAATAACAGGCTCAGTTTCCTTACTCCGAGTGCCCGAACAACACCAGTGACAGTGAAAGTCTCACAAACACGTGCTCACCCTTACTGAACTCCAGTGGATGATGCTTAACATCAATGTAGTTCTCCTGGCGACTCTGCGCCTGCTTCAGCGTTCCTCTGATCATCTGAATCAGCTGGTGGTAAATTGGATAAGGTCCAAGACAAACAACTCTTTATCTCCAACCTCAGACCAACAGGTAGGAGTTCTACACCTCCTACCAAACAGTGCCTCGTAGGGTTGCCTGCCCAGGCTAGCAAGAAAACACAGTTGCACAAAAAATCAATCGATGCCAGGTACCTATCCCATGCTGGGCCCTGCTCCAAGGTGAAAGCCCTCGACATATCCTCCAAGGTCTGGATGATCCGCTCAGTCTGTCCAACAGTCTGAGGGTGATAGGCTGTACTCAGTAGAAACTGAGTTCCAAAAGCTCTCTGTAGCACCTCCCCAAACCGAGAGGTGAACTTCGGGTCCCTATCACTGATGATACTCTCGGGCACCCCGTGAAGACTCACGATCTTGCGAACGATCGATTTGGCCAACTGCAATGAAGAGAAACTCACCTGTACCGGAAGAAAGTGGGCAGACTTTGACAATCTATCCACAATGACCCAAATAGAGTCAATACCAGCTTGAGTCTTAGGGCAACCCACCACGAAGTTCATGGAAATACCTTCCCACTTCCACTGCAGTACCTTAAGAGGTTGAAGCTTACCAAACGACTTCTGGTGTTCAATCTTCACCTTTAAGCACACGCAACAAAGTTCTTCCTTCTTCCAAGACACACTGTCTTGGTTGTTCACACGATCCTGGCACCCTCTTATCACTTGCGCCTATTGGGTCTTCTCCAAAAACTCATTCTCGACTCTCACAATCTCCGCCTCAAGAAGTGCACCCCCAAACAAAGAGGTCACCGTCAAAACTCAAAGTTTCATAATGACATCAAAACGTCATCCGATTCTCTGGGATCATCAGTCACTTTCTCAATAGAGGTGACCCGACCCCACCAACTCTAAACCACACAAATCTTGAGTGAGTTTGGTCCCATTCCATGACTCTAACCTCGACAAGACTTACAAATTATAATCAATACCCTCAAAATAAATTCATATTCATTTCGCAGTACGAAATCATGATTATGTTCATTTCAACCAATACATGTTAGTTAAAATACTAATTCACATAGTGACGTACCTTAGTTCACGTACACCTGCAAAATTTTCAATTTCAATAGCATAATAACCCAAAAACTCTAAGTAACGGTATACCTCAATCTCCATGGTATCTGCAAAATTGAGAGTCAGTCAAAGGTGAATAACATTGATATATTACAACAGTTCATCGTACTTATTTTATTCTTAACACAATCCATGGTGTTAACATGCCAACTACTTATGACGCATATCAATAATCAACATAAGATCCTAGAGTCATGGAGACCACTCAACTCACAAACAATTGTACATGCACTGCCTCGCATATACCAGATCACGTGTGGCCTTGCCACAAATTTCAAGTGTTACACACTCAGTTTCCCTGAAGAGAATTTCACATCCTCAAACAGAGCACCATCACACTTAAGTAATGGCGTAAGGCATCTTGCCTCAATAACAACATGACCGGTGCTTCCCATGGAGACACGCTCGGTCAGATGAAGTCTTTCGCCGAAAGACCCTCAGAACGCTACTTCAACTCAGCCAACTCTGGTGGCGACATCCGGTATGGAGCTAATAACAAGGCCCCACACAGGCAACAATTCAATGGAGAACACTATCTCTCACTGTGGCGGACACTCAGGAAGCACCTCGAGGAATTCCTTCACCACAGGAATGCCAGTGAGATCCTCATGTGTCCCACTCACCAAACCTCCCAACATGACATAACCAATGTCCCTGCTCACAAGGCTCTCCTAGCCCGTAGCAAAAGAAAAGGCAAGGAACTGGCTGTGGAATCACACGAAGACATCATCACTCGCTAGGCACAACAATCAATCAATCAATCAATCATCGCACAACTATTGGACAATCCATCCACGCTAAGGATGATTTCCAAAATTAGCTGTCGGTAATCCCATCAGATCCACCAAAAATTCATGGCCATCCCACTGGAACACGACATCTCGATGTACAGTGGAGGTATCACACTTTTCTCCGATGGCGGTAGTCACCCGCAACGGTGGAGAAATCACAGCAACGGGCAACTCAAGCCCCAAAGCAATCGGGGTTGAAATGAATGAATGCGTAGCCCCAGAGTCAAACATAACATCAACAGATGACGCACCAATGGTAACAGTACCTCTGACAAGGTTCGAAGCTCTGTCTAACTGCTGCCGATCCAACGTGTAAACTCGCCTCGTGGTAGATGGCACAGCAGGTGCCGCTGTAGTGGAAGGGGAACCATCTGCAATGGAACTGCATGAACTGCAGTAGTTTTCGTCGTCGACGACGGACAATCTCTAGAATAGAGGCCCTCCTTGCCACAGTGAAAGCAGATCAGCTGACCGGTAGCACAACGTCCTGCATGCTCATTTCCGCACCCCGAACATCTAGGAGTGGAAGGAGGTCTAGCAAAACCTCCCTGCTGCGAAGAAGTCCTCTTGAACTGGCCAGGCGCCTGCCTAGCCGCAAACTGCTTCCCTTTGACCTCTCCAGCAAACTTCCTGTCTTTCCAAGAAGTGGAACTACCAGTTCCCTTCACATCAGCAGTCTTGGCCCTCTTGGACTTACTCGTAATGCAGACATCCTCAATGTCCTTACACTGTTGTACCAGTGTACCAAAATCCCTCGATTCTGCTCTAGCAATACGCTCTGCAATCTCCTCACTAAGTCCCCTACGGAACTTAGCAGCCAAAAAGGTCGGAGTAGGCAAACCCATCTGAAAGTGTGCAAACTTCACCAGCTCATTAAACTTTGCCAGGTACTCGTCAACAGACAACGAGCCCTGCACCAACCTGTCGAACTCCCCCTGCCTCCTCTCCTGTGCATCATAAGGGAAGTATCGACCCAGAAAATAATCCTCGAAGAATGGCCATGTTATAACATGACCCTGCATCTCAAAAGCGTGAGAGGTGTTCATCCACCACTCATGGACATCTCCCTCCAGCATATACGTGGCTAACATCAGCTTCTGCGGGTCAGTACACTGCATAACCCGGAAGATCTTATCCAGCGCCTGAAGCCATCTCGCAACGGCAATAGGATCCTAAGATCCATCAAAAGAAGGTGGCTTATGCTTGCGAAAGGCATTCAGCCGGCGATCAATCACATCACGATCCTCAGCAGGCTCCAAGTAATGCTTCATCACCCCAGTAAGAGGAGTGGCACCCTCAACGTGACTCAGGCTCTCGTCCTGAAGGCTAGGTGGAGGTGGAGCTGGTGGTGACGGTGGAGGTGGTGGCGGAGGGAACTGACCAACAGCAGGACCAGCCCTCATCTCCTCCAACATGACCCTCATCAAAGTCATGTTCACCAGGCGGTTCGCCTCCAATACATCCTCGTTGACTTTCCTGTTCGCCTCTCTGACGGCGTCCAGCATAGCCTGGTTTGCCATTCTCATGGCCTCCTGGTCGGCTAGTCGAGCCGCCTGCATCTCAGCCAATGCAGCCAGGACAGGATCAGGTTGATCCTTGCTAGTGTCTCGATTCCTCCGAGGTAGTACCATGAGGCTGCACAAGTTACACAAGGAATGAGTTGATCAGGCCCATGCAATTTGGTCACATATGCATCATCATAGCAAAACCCAATAGAGAGAACACACAGACACGACTCACAACAAAACATCCTAAGTTTGCAACACATACAGGCTTTTCCCTAGAAAGTGCTCTGATACCATAAAATGTAACACCTCGTGTTAACTCGGTTTGTTAACATGTCATCGTATTAAGCCACACTTAATTTAAAAATGCAGAATAACTTTTTCTTTCAATTATGACGTCATTATCATTACCAAGATGAATTACTTAATTCGTTTCCAAAACATTGCCCGTATGTAAATTGCAAAACGACAGCTAACTGAAATACCTCATATATAAAATATGTATCTACTCACGGATCTACAACACGTAGTCCGGAGAATATCCAGATAGATTATACAACTTGAAACAACTAAAAACATAAAGTCAAATCAACGTGGCGTGGACAATCTCCATGCTCGCCAAATAAGGAAACAAAGCCCAACATAGTCTCAACTCATAAAACATGAAAAGTACAGTAAACATAAACAGCATCCAACATCCAGTCATTTCAGCATACATCATATAACAATCAACTAAGCTCCGACCTACTGCCGCTAGAGGTCTCAACCCCAGCATTACCTGAACCTGAAATAGTGCCCCAAACGTGGGGTGAGATCTCTAAATAGAAATCTCAGTAAGACAAGGGATCCTCAAGGATCTTCCACCCCAAGCCCACTTACATGTGCAATATAAGTTCTAAAAGCAGTTCAATAGTATAAGTTCCAAAATCAGTGTAATGCAGCAGATAATCATGTCATGTGTGTTATAACTATTCTACTTATCAGAGAAGTGCAGGAATACGTCTATTACTCACACAGTATCAGCCCATGTTGTATTAGCCCACAGGATCGCCCCATGGCCTCCTGTGTAGGCGTCACACCACATACGTATCATAAAGCATTTGCACTTAATAGCTCCATAGCATTTCAATAAAACAGTACATGAAAACACATCATGCATATAAACCATCCCCTCATGGGACATGGTGGAACAAACAATGGCTAAACCGAGGATACAAAAGCTTACCTTGCAAGCTAGCTATCCAAGCCAAGAGTCCGCACAAACTCAAAGTCCAAACACAGCAAAAGCACAATCTGCTTTAGTCCAACAATTATATCAATTCTCATGCTCTATAATTTCATGTCAAAAGGAATACGTTTTCTTTCTCATTTTCGCTTACTGCAGGCTTTTCTCAAAGCCTTAAGCATTAAACTGCGTATACTCTTATTACAACTTTAATTGCAGCTATTTACCAAAAATTCTAAGATTTTAATATGTTAAACTAGACATCTCCAGCTTTACAACGACATATTATACGCCTCAATTGGAGTTGTATAACTCCGGCTATATTTTTCGTAAAGTGACTGTTGCAAACTGAATTTCCAGCAATCAAGTAGCGACTTCAAACCAACACTACGAACAAACCACTTATCCAATGGCTATGAAATTTTACAATATTGTAGCCCTATTTGTTAGCTTTACATAGGTCCAAACCTCCCTTAATATGGAGCTCTGAGGCTCGAGATATCATGATTTTCCTAAACTAGGTCTTTGTTGTCACAGGTAGGAATCGATTCCCAAACATGGGGAATCCATTCCTGCACTTGGGAATCGATTCCTAACATAAGGGAATCGATTCCCACGCATGCAGAACAGAATTCAGCTGCAAAATTCTGCATAATCCGAGGTGGGAAAGGTTCCTAATGATCCAAGGTCCGATTTTGACCCAAAACAGATATTCATTAACATTTATTAGCCTTAGATTAACAACTCTCAATTTAGTTAATCAAAGTTCCCTCTTTTAGTGACTAAAACAAGCTAAAATCATGGATTTAAAGAGGAATGATCATGGTATACCTATGGAGGCTCAAACACAGTAGAACAAGGTGCTCTTGGAGCTCTCAAATCTGTCCCAAAAAGTCAGATTACACAAGCCACGAAATGGTGACCAAAGCTTGGTCCTTTCTCAACCAAAATGGCACCTTGAAGCTTCAAATGGCATGGAGATGTCTACCACACTTCACAACCCCAAAGTAAACTTTCTCCCTCACCACAACTCCCACAACTCATAAATGGCTGGACTTTTACCTACCCAAGGCTAGAGCACACTTATACAAGCAACTTTGGTGAAGAAATGAAATGGAAAGGTGCTCTCTTGGAGCTTCTATGGAGGAGAGATGGTGGGAGAAGGTAATTGCCTCCCTAGGTTCAGAAAATGCTATGTAGAAGATGAAGGGCTGACCTAGGATCATGTGCCCTTGGGTATTTATAGGCGCGCTTAAGTTAATCGCGCAGTATTAGCATTAATAGCTACGCTTATCGTTTTAATCTCAAACTTGGGATTCTGAACCTAACCATTTTTATAAGATTTTTCATATTTTTATTTTATTTTTCACAGCACTTTTCCGGTACGCGCTTTTCCATAGCCAGTATCAGTTCTGGCACCAGTTCTCATTATTTTAACTTGAAACTTGTTTTACAAGTCCTACATATTATTCTAGGAATACTCAAGAACTTATTATAATTTTCTGAGACATTTCATCGGTACGCATTTATACCAAGTAGCAGAACCGGTATCTGCATTTTTCGTCCGAAAAGCGACTTTCAGCATTCATAATCACTTTCTATATTTATTTAAGCCTTCTCATAATTATTAAGGTCAATTATGGAATTATTTCCTAATTTCACATATTTAATTAATTATTTTCCTTAATTAACGGTGCGTGTTCTTACAATTAAGGTTTAATCTAGTGAAATCCGACCATGCTTATCTAATGGGGCTTCAGCCATGATCATTTCACCAATAAACTCACAAATGGAGCCCGCAGATTTTAAAATTAATTATTTAATTTAAAACCTTCACCCATTCATTATTTTAAAATTTAGAAATTTTCAATTTCCAAGAATTGTTCAATTGAGAGTAACCTTTATTTGATTTCAAAAAATATGTAAGCAAGCGCGTCGATGAATGTGTATCCCTTATCAGAATTTGGAAATCATTAAGGTCCTAAAATTTGGTCATGAAAAGCAGCGTGTGCTACACACAATCATGATACATGTTTGTGGTATTCCGCTTGTGTTTATACATGACCATTTTAGAAGACCCACAAATTACTTTCCAAATAAACAGTTCTCTTAGGAAATTTTTTAGATCATTTGTCTTTATTTTAATTATCCAAAATTAATTAATTCAATTATTAATCTAGATTTTTTTTAACAAAAATATAATAATTGTTAATTAATTTTTTATAGGATAATACAAAAATCAAAATAATCCCATAATAACTATCATACTTGTCGCTTGTTGACATAATAGCTACTATGCTCATGTAATTAACAAGTTATGCAACAATATGGCACCACCTATTTTATATGACATGTTGTCACATCAAACATGTTATCACATTATATAATTCATTCAAAATTAAACAATTATAAATTAGACTTTAATCCAAGGTTCCCTAAAAAAAAGAATAAAAAATTACAAAATAAAACTTCCTGCTTATCAGCTCCTTCCTTTTGGTTCATAGGTTATGTTTCAAGTCCCTTTCAGGTAACCATGGGCCCAAAGGCCCAAAATACCAAACTTTGATGATGATGATGGAGCAGATATGCTTGGACCGTGGGAGTGACACCGCCAGCTTCCGACCGCAGTTTTCACCACCTTCCTCACCTCCAGCCGCCGCAGCTGATGATGCAGATGACACCATGGAGGACTCATGATTATATTGCATTCCATGTCACACACACTTCACCATTTATTTTGATTTAGCATTTTATTTTGCTTGTTTTGAGTATTTTGTTTGGATAGTTTGGTTTGATTATGTCTCTTTTTTACTGATTAGTTGATGATTATTCTGTTTTGATGATTAACAAGTGTGTGCGTGTGTTCCACCTGCGCAGAAGTAGCTTCACTCGACTATTTTAGTCCGTTGCTGAGGACAACAACTTTCTAAATCTGGAAATTGGGCGCATACCGTATGCAATACCTGCTAACTACGGAATTACACAACAGAGACATCAAACATAAATTTTTTTCTGTTAAAAAGGGGAGATATTTTAACCTTTATTTTTTATTTAATTTTTGCTATTTTAATTCAATTATTGTTTTAATTCAATTAATTTTTAATTCAATTTTTTAGAAAAATAAAAAAATCAAAAATAGTGAATTCCTAAACAAGCATTCCTAGATTTTTGAAAGCTTACTAAGTAATAATTAGATTCAATCTTAAGAAGCATGATATCTGTGGAGCATTAAATTTTTATAATCTGAGGGTGATGATTGCTCGTTTGTATAACTGTTTTGATAAAAATCCTTAGATAATGCTTGAAGAAATTGATTCTCAAAATTATAAATGAGACAATTTTCAAAAAGTTTTCATAAAACCTAATTCACCCTTTTTAAGTTTTGAAGCTACTTGTCTAATACAAAAAATTGTGTGAGATGAATACATTTATATATCCCATTGACTTATTTAGATTTAATTGCTTAAACCTTTATATTCACAATGTTGTACCCAAGCGTAACTTGAATTTTTTTCTTTCCAAAAAGCCTAAGTCATATTTTTTTTGTAAGTAAAGAGCTAATAAACCAAAAAAAGCATCACATAGAAAATAATATAAAACAAATTGAAATACATTTAAAGAGCTATCAAGGAATTCCTTTCTCTTCTTTTGTAGAATTCAGCCTTAGCTCAAGAGCTTGTCTCTCTATTTTTCGTTTAAAAAAAATCCCTAGCATGTGTGAAGTTACTATTACATGCAAACTTTAATATATAAAAAGTGTTATAAACTAGATTTAAGGGTTAAAGGGATTATAAACTCGTGCACATACAAGATACATAATTTTTAATAATGAAACAAATATACAAGATACACAACTTTTAATAATCAAACAATCTACACTAGCACATACAAGATATCAAACGAATATATAAAGTGTTATAAACTAGAGTTAGAGGTTAAAAAGATTATAAACTCTATTTATCTTGGTTCGACCACCATCACTTGTGACCTACATATAGGCCTTGAGCAATCCACCCAAGATTTTTTCTCACTATTTCCCAAAGTTAAATGGGTGCTTGAATCAACTATTATAATCCCCAAGTACAACAACCTCCAAACTTTACAGGTGACTGGAAACCTTGCGCTTATGGGTCTTATTACTATCAAATTCGAAATCACACTAAACGAAAGTTAAAATGATCTTACACTCTCAAAATGTGGATAATACCAATTAAAGTACTATAGGTATATGATTCTTCATAATATAAGCACAAGATTGAATGATATTTGAAAATGATCTTAAGATATGTAAATGTCAGTGTAAATACTCTCAAAATATGTTGAAGATATGTAAGAATAGTGATCAAACTTATTTAGAGTCGTAGAGAATGTATTTATAGTGTTTCCATAAAAACCTAGCCATTTATGACTGTTATATTCAATTTGGTTGCAAGGTATTCAAATACTTTTCACCCAATATTTGAATACTAGCTTTCTTGCATTTTTTTCCCTCTCTCTTTCACTTTGAAATGGTTCTTTACATTATAGGAACATATAATTGGTTCTTGGAAAGATGTTCTTAGGGGGCGTTTGATAGAGGAGATATTTTTTTACCGGGAATATGGTAGGAAATTGTTTTCCCGAGTAAGTTACGAAAAGGTGTTTGGTAGGTCAAAATTTTTCTGGGAAAGTTGAGTTAATTTTATTGATGCTATGTTTGGTTGATTATAAAATATTGATGGGAATCTGAAACGAAATGACAAAAGTATCAATTTTTACACATGTGCTGATATATTGTATAAGGAAATTTTTGTCTCAAAATGTGAAAAAGTGTTTCCCAATTGGTGGAAAAAAAATAATACCATGGGTGGGATGAGATTATTTTTTTCCCATGCTTAGTTAAAAACGGGAATGATGGAAAAAAAAATTATCCTAGGATAATTTTACTATTACTCATACCAAACATGGTAAAAAAAAAATTCCCACCCCACTTTCCCAGGGGTTTCCCCAAAATACTCATATCAAACACCCTATTAAGGTTAAAACATATTAAAAGTGTGCTCCATCTATCTTTGAAAGATTTATCCAAAGATCTCATGCATTTCCACTCCATTTTCATTACGAAGATGTCTCATGTTAGGATCTATTGCTCAAACGGAATCACGACAATGTATGGAAGATCTTGGATCGTGTTAAATAAGAGTAATATCAAAGGCATGCTATGATCTCATAATAAAAAATGAAAATTGGTTATGGAGATTCCATGTGTTCATAAATTCATACACATGCAAAGGGTTCGATAGGAAAGTTATTTTGATCCAATCTATTCTTGGGGTCGAATAAAGATAAAGGATATCTTAGTGATCTAGCATGACAAAGCACTCTTAGAGGGCACAAAATGTCTAATTTTTGGGTCAAAATCTCGACAATAGTGTCTTTAATACATTATTGGGTCAAAATACGGGAAAACTCCATTCAATTCTAGATGAAAATGGATATTTGCAAATTCTCCCCCGAATTGGAAGATCATTTTTAGATCTTTGAACTTATTTGAGGGTTCAATGTTACTATTGTCACTTCGGCTAACACACATGATGAGACTTTACCATCATGGAGTGGCTTTTCGTAAAAAGATAAGGGAGAAACTTAGTAATTGATGTCAGAGAAGTGAAATATATGATATCACAAACTTAGATTACGTGCAGCTAAATATGAATAAAGGTGAAAGCTTTATAAAGCCTTTTGTAAAGATTCTAATCTTCCTAGTGATGTGTGGGACAAACTTCGTTATGAATTATCCAAGTTGCAAAGAGTCAAAAACTGATATATTCCCACTGGTTACCCTCGTTCTGTATATGATTTCTTTTGAATTTCTCGTATCATGTTTCATTGATTAGCATCTCAAGCTCCTTTGATGGGCATAAAGAAATCATCTTGGAAGCAACTTCTAAACCAATATAATAAGTGTTTACTCTATAATTGGTACACAAGCAAGGTAAGTAGGTCCATTACCGGCCAACTCCAAAACGTAAAGACCTAAAAAAGTAATCCTTTATGTTGGATCAGAGATACTAATGAGGAATGAATTGAAGTAGGGGACCTATCTACCACTTGTGTTTATCACAATTCAAGTATTCTCCCCAAACATCAACTACATACAGGTAGTGTGTTAACATATAATATCACCGCGTGAACATGAACATAACATTAAGTTATGAAGGTAACTCCTAATGGATCAACCATTATTCTAAAAAAAGTAAGGCAAAGAACTTTTGTTCATTGGAGCGCCGGAGTGAGGAGGTTGTTCCCATCATTGAATTCAGAGTGTGGGATTGAGCCTTCCGAATGATAAAGAAAAAAAGTTCTTAATTTTATTTTTTAAACCAACGAAAATCTCATATTGAATTTATCTTGTCCAACTTTTAAGGATAAATAGGAAAGGTTGGAGAGAGTTACTTTCTAAATTATCTCTTTTCTATAGTTGCTCAAGGCGGCCCAACCCTTTTTCCCCCTTTCATGAAATACCCTTGCCCTCCCTGCTTCTTATTCATTTTTTAGTCAAGACCCAAAGGGCTTTTATTCTTCTAATGAGGTGATTTTGAGAATCAACTAATCGAGAAAATCGTGCCAGAGGTGACACATGGCCTCCCTCTTGCCCAAATGAAATTGGAATAGAACCTGATGGGACGAAAATTCGTTCTCATCTAAGCCCATTTTGATGGCAAAATACCATCTGTTCCCTCATCTGATGAGCAACTTTAGCACTAAAAGCACATGTTTAATATCTTTATGACAAAAACACAGCGGGGAACAGATGATGACGTAATCCTTTGGAAAATATATAAAAAGTGAAACGGATTGGGAACATTAAATACACCTGCTCCACTCACTCAATCTCTCTGACCACTTTGCAAGAAACGTTGAAGAGAAGTTTCCATAAAGCATAAGTGGTGCAGCAATCAAGCACGAAGAAACGTGTACAGCAAGGAATAAAGAGTTCTCATTGGCTAAGATGAAAGCAAGGCATGGGGGACTGCAGAAGAAATGGCAAATCTCAACAATAAGTATCACATCCAAGCAAGTTGCAACCCTCTGAAAACTGTTTGCACCGCCCCGTCCATGCAGTCAAGAAAACAACTCTAAAGAAATTACAAGCTTTGACATTCACTCTTCTGCTATAAATAGGACGTCCCAGCACAAAGAACATTATCGAATTCCTTAAGAAGAGATCACTTAGTTTATTTTATAGTTTTTCGGCTTTTTTACCCTTATAACCCTTTATTAATAATTAATTACCAAATTGACCTTCATTATAAACTATTTCAAAAATTTAACCCCCTCTAAAAACATAACACCAATCTGCCCCTGTTTGACCGTTGACCACCAAGCCTACCCGGGTACACCCCTCTCTACCTGGGTAGACAAAAAATACCCGGGTAGAGAGGGGTGTACCCGGGTATTGTTCTTGGCACCTGAAAAATTGTTTGAATTATTTACCCGGGTACAAAGGGGTGTACCCGGGTAAATTTCTTGGCACCTGAAAAATGTCCACTCCCCCCAGAGGTTGGGCATAAAGGGTTCTTTGAAAAGTTGAGCGAAAAGTGCTTGTGTGGTTGCCAAACAAGACGACGAGGGTTTGGTTGCTTCAACACCCTTATCGAGGCATTTGTTGGGTTCTTTTGTAAAACAAGAACAATTGAGAACCATCAAGATAATGCAACAGCACGAAGATGATGAGATGAAGGGGGAGAAGATAACGTTGACTGAACACAGAAGGGAAACTTCCAATTTATTGGAACTTTCGGTTTGACCAGTAGATGAAAAAGTTTTTTTTTATTTTTTAGTTCAGTGACCCATTGTAAATTGGGAAAACATTAGATATTTTCCTTTTCTTTTTCTTTTAAGTTGTAAATAAAATTTTGTTTCGAGTTTTCTTCTATGATGATTTACCCGGGTACACCCCTTCGTACCCGGGTAAATAATTCAAACAATTTTTCAGGTGCCAAGAACAATACCCGGGTACACCCCTCTTTACCCGGGTATTTTTTTGTCTACCCGGGTAAGGAGGGGTGTACCCGGGTAGGCTTGGTGGTCAACGGTCAAACAGGGGCAGATTGGTGTTATGTTTTTAGAGGGGGTTAAATTTTTGAAATAGTTTATAATGAAGGTCAATTTGGTAATTAATTATTAATAAAGGGTTATAAGGGTCAAAAAGCCATAGTTTTTCTTTTGTATAGTTTTAGCTTTAGTTATGTGACAACACTTCTTCTATATTCTGTATCATCCACTTGAGACTCCTCACGAGCAGCAACCATATTCTCCACTTTCCATTTTATTGTAACCTAATTTGTTTCCAGTTAAATATAAGTTTTATTTCTCTCCTTTCCACTTGTTATCTCTGAACTGAATCTCGGGTCTATGGGATTTCAGTTTGGAATAATTATGTTTAAAGTAGTAGCCATGGGCTAAACTATCTGTGGAACGGAAAAACTGTAAAGTTCTTAAAGAATTATTTTCAAAACTCTTGTACTGAAGTTTTTGTGTTTCTCTGGTTAAGTGAGCTATATTCATTGTGTATCAATGGAAATTGAACACATACTGGGAAAGGAACTTCCATAAGGAAGGGATTTCAGACAGCTTAACCAGAGGGGGAAGGTAGCCTTGTGGAAACAACACTGCTGGTTGCCTTAGGAATAAGGGACCACCTCGTTCATTTGAAGGTCCTGTGCTAAGTAACTATTAGAGTCAAGGGAGCCATAGGAATAGGGAAACTTGTGAGCCATTTAGTCCATGAGCTGAGGAATCAGAGTTGGCAGTGAAGAGACTGGAACAAATACAAAAGTGTTAATTCTTGAATAGAGAAAATAGCTATTTAAGAACGGAGCAATGGATCTGTTCTTTGTGTTAAAGCTGTTTTAAAACCATCCATATTGTTGTCTCTTAATTGTTGTTATTACTATTGTTATTTCTGCTTTATTCAATCTTGTATCTACAAATCTCCAATGAATACTGTCGTTACTTTTTTCATCAAGAAGGATTTCATATATAACGACGCGAGGAGCTAATTGCTGTCAGATTGAACCTACTGTTCTCGAGGAACGTTCTCAAGACAGTAGGGAACGTTTGACCAAACAGGTCAATTACTAACTTTTCTTTTAATTTCATTCTTTTTAAAATAGTTTAAGGCATTAATTAGAATTCTATCCTCGTGGGAACGATAATCTGGGCACTAATAGTCTCATTTATTACTTGATGTGTGCACTTGCGCACTTGGGTTGAAGTTAAGAGAATAAATGTGTTTTCTCTTAATGAACTAGAACGTTCTTCATCATAATATATTAATCAACCAATGAGCTTTCGACCTAACAGAACCCTTGGAGACAAGTACGGAGGAATCAACAGGTAAAGGAACAAAAAAATGCAGGCTCAACAGAAGGCTTAGGGAGAATCCTAAGTAAGTTAGGCCAAACAGAGTTCAGAGTCGTGACTGTGATAAGGGGCAGAATCTGATCCCTGGTTGGAGGATTACTCCTTGGAAAAGCCATAAAGGGCTAACAACATGAAAACGAGTTTTGTTGCTCAAATTCATTAGAATGATACTCAATAGGGGTAGAAGCTTATTGAAGTCGTGGATCAAGTCATAAACCTTCCCCAAGTAGGAAAATATAGGGCGATAACATCCATCAAGTTTTGGTAAACTTTATAGAGAAGCTAAGTGTCGTTAGTATACAATGCCTTAACCGAAGCCAAACAGATTTATAAGTAACATAAACATAAAAGATCTGCTTAAGTGAAGGATGAATAGTATATTTGATGACACTATATAATTGGGCATCAACTTTCTTCCACTGAGGGCTCTTAGCGGAGTTATATATTAGTCGTGTTAGTGTGATGGTTAGTGTCATCTTGCCCATTGAGGCAAAGCTTGAGATCAGATGCCCGAGAATCATAATTAGAACCATCCAACTTGTCCACACATAATAGAGCATGAATGTAATTAATGAAAATGGGTTCCTCGTGCTTCAGAGCATCATGGGGCACACTACTGGATTGGGAGATCAACCATGGGTTACACTAATAGATAGATATATGCGTAGGATCAGGAGCGCGAGAATCAGAGTGCATGAATAGTACAACGAAACGGGCTCCAATTAAGACGAAAAGTGAAAATTCGTAACAAGAAGGATAGGGCGACTAAGTTTGTCCAAGTTGCAGGCAAAATGAACCCTTCAAGCATGTCGATGTGCCACTTGAAGAAAGAAAAGTCCACGACTTGGATTGTTGGATGTGAATGCATCACTGGGGGTGGAGGCTTGGTCCTGGTCAAACATAATCAGCATGAGAGGTGTTCTAAACGGTGGGTGGATCGACTGGAAAGTCACCGTAAAAATCTCTGGCATGGTGGTTGACGGCGGCTGACAGTAGAGACTCACCAGAAACATGAGTATTGATGATCTAGGATAATAATCGGAGGCTAGGACAACGGTCGGTGAGTGGAAACAATGCTAGAGGGATGTTATGGTACGAGATATCGACAAAGGGAAAAACAATGCAATTTCTAGAAAAACAAAATTATCACTGTTGGGTAGTGGGTCAACTGGGTAGGCACCAATTAGGGTTGTTTCTCGTCAAGCTCTCGATACTATGTTGAATATTGAGAAAGGAACGAGAAACATATGATGTAATCAATATAATACAGATATACAGCAGAGGCACAAATGTATATAACTAAATAAAAGGAGGTATACATGAGTAATACATGATGTAAGATTTGTCCTTCACACTAAACTATTCTATTTATAACTTTCTATACAGATTGAATAAAACATAACACATTGTTTTTGGCTTTCTATTTGTGTAAATTCTATTTGCTGGTCCTATGCAATAAATAAGAAGACTTGTTATTCTAAAACTTAATGTTTGGAGTATTTGATTCTGAGCTGTTCCTTTGGCCTTTGAAGTTATTGAATTTATTTTAGTTGTCAAATTGCATAGTGAGTAGAATGAATTAGTGGAGTACTAGTTTTTAACTAACTACCTCTAGTTTATATAAAATGCTTCATTAATGAACATGGTTTCTGAATGTGGAGGTATTTATATATACATGTACCTTATGAGGATTACATGTCATGTCTTTGTGGAACCAATGGTTTAGTTGTTGGGTTTGTGCTCTTTTACTTAAGCGCAATTGGGATAAGAGTATGAGAAGAGCTCAAGAAGCCTATAGCCCAATGAGCTTAGAGCTATGGTTTTTTGGAACCCATATAAATACTAATGCTTAAGTCATCAGCCTCCAAGATTATTGAACAGAAGAGATAAGCTCAGATATGAAAAGTGGCCACACACTTCCCTTCCCCCCCCCCGGAGAGATAGCTTGGAAGGTTTATTAGAACCTAGAGAGATATGTTTGTGTAGTAACGTTGAAGAAATCAGTTCATGAGTTTGTGGTCTGACACAAAGGAAATCGATTCATGGAGCATCGTCTTAGATCTGATCTACAAGAGGTAATTATAAATAATGATGATCTGTTACATCCCAAACCGCAATGGTCTAAAATGCTTTCGTAGAATCAATAGCTCCTGCAATTGGTATCAGAGCTGGATTGAATGTTTGGATGTGGATCTAGTTTTGATTTACAATTTTCATGTAATTAGTTTTGCTTAATGAAATGGCACCTAGGGTTCTATATTTGTTATTAAATATTGGCATGTGTATCTTTATAACTTTTTTTATTAGAAATCAATGTTTTATTTGGTTTTTGACTTTAATCCATGGCAGATATTTGAATGTATTTTCTTGGGTTGTAACAAGGAGGCTAATCCCATATAATTAGATTTTCTCCTTGATTTTTTTTTATTTTTGTACATTTTTTACGTTGTATTACAAAAATTGTAATAAAAAGAAGATCCAAGAGAAGCCAAATACAAGGACGTTCGTCACTATTTGGACATGTTCGTGACTTTTCGGTGGCCGATCTGAGAAACCAACCACATGGCGTGAAAGAGAATAGAAGAACAGTGGCCAGAACGGACGGAAAAGACACCGGACGCGCTGCCTGAAGTGGCTGCAAGTGGGCCTCACTCGCTGATACATATCTGACGCATGGCCGACCGATTTTAAGTGGTTATGATGGCATTGTGTTTCACAACAGTCTTTCCCCTAGATTTTCCACTGTGTCCGTCGGTCCAGAGTCTGGAGGAGAAGAGAATCTTCAGAGGGAACTGCAACTGTTGTTGGCTCCGGCTCATCCTCTGGCTCTGGCTCTGGAGATGCTGGAGGTGGTGGTGGTGGTGGAGGTGGGGCTCCATCTAGTCCATGAGAAGCTCTACATCGTGCATGTCTGATGGACTCATTCCACATGGCAGTAAAATGCTGCTGGTTCATGGCCCGCAGAATCTTTACATCTATGGGCTCCTCATCGGGTATCTCCTCTCTAGCCTGCAAACATAGTTGTGTAATCAATAAGCTATGTGCTAGGCAAGCATCCGACTTACCATGAGTGATGACGTATACTATCCTATCAGACAGGATAGCTCCAATGTTGAGATTCTCCTCCCCCATGAGGGTATATAGAAATACCGCTCTCTCAACATTGACATCACTCAGATTAGTAAAGGCGATGACTGTGGAATTAATAAAAGTATGCCAGAAAATAGCCTCCCCATTTAGATCCAGCCTCTCCAACTTTTCTGGCACCTTCGGTCGCACACTCTTTGTCTTCCACGTAGAATGTGGATGAGTGATAGCAATCCGGACTCTCTCAGCAATGTCTGGCATATCCTCCCTATATAATCCTCTTCCTTCAGAAGGTTGCAGCTTGTTGAATGTTTGCTGAAATTGACATCTCTTGGTAGGATCATATGTGATTTGAAGGAAGCCATCTATTGCTGCAGCATCAAGGGGGACTTCCTTCCCTCTTATCCAACTCTTCCTGGTCTCAGCCACAGTCTCCTTATCAACATTGGCACAAAACTCCTTCGGAATTGTGCTGGAGCTGGGCTCAGGGAAGGCTACCAAAGTGTGCCACTTCCTCCTCTCAATGATTTGCCATACTGGACAATCCATATCTAAGGTACGACCGATTGGCCTCTCTGATATTATCTTCTTAGGCAAGAACCACTTGACATACCGGTCCTGGTGGTCAGGTGTCAGGAACCGGGTACTGTCAAACTCAGATGAGGAAGAGGCCCTGGGCCTCTTGGTGCTAGAGGTACTGCCAGCTTTCTTGCCCCCTGTGGTTACCTTTTTGGTGCTTTTCACAGTTTTTCCCTGCACTCAGAAAAATCCCAAATCAGAAAATGCAATTCAGTAAAATAATATTCATCATAGATGTATTTCCAGGAAATGTAAAGTAATGACAACACAGGTTTACTCAATGCAATTTATCCATCATTTCAACAGTCAGCCAAAAAGAATATCCACTTGCTATCAGTACTTACAATGTTCTATAAATCCATGACTCGGCCTATATTTTTAGAACCAATTCCCAGATTTTGTTTTAAAACATTAGTCTCAATTGGCAATTAGGCAATCATATCCAAGTCTTAGTTCATTCATTTCCAAGAATTTCCTAGATTATGAAAGTAACACTCAACAAAGCATCTCTTTAAGCACACTCTGATGCAACATGTATATGCCAATCTTAGCAATTCAATGGCATGTGATGTGCATTTTAAACTTTTATAGCAGCAATTTATCGGCATGCAACTCATAATGATTTAAACTAAACCCCATTAGTTCTATGTAATCAGCCAATACCCCATAAATATATACACATATGCCACACAGCACCTGCTTTACATCACCACAGATACCAATTTTCAGTAAATTGCTTCATGAAGATGCAGAATAATTCATCAATTGTATATTTCTGATTTTGAAATAATTATACATGGCTTGTATAGAAGTGAAAAACAAATTTAACAGCCATACATATTGACATAACAATGTGCATAACAACTCAGATGCATTATCAAAATCAACCTATTTTCATTACCTTTATTCATGAATAATCAGAGCATGTAAGCATCCCAAAATGTTTCCAGCTACACATATTAACAAAACCACAGGCTAAGAATCCTAAAATTTCGATCATCATGACTTTTTCATATCAATTGGAATCTCTTAGAATACTTACCTTGTCGCCAGCCATTAGTGTAATTGCAAAGTGAAAGCCCCAAATTTGCAGTGAGTGTGGTGAAAGCCCCAAAAAAAATTTGTAACCCTATTGTAACTCACTATGGTGAATTCGTGGTTATTGGCTTGCAGTGGGGAGTGAAACAAGGTGGTGGTTCAAACTGATGGTGGAGGTTGAAAGAGAAGAAAAAATTGAAGTACGGTGGCTGTGTGGTGGTTTTGGTCGTTCAGTTTGGAGATAGAAAGAGGAAAAAGAGATTGAGAGGAAAGAGGAAGGTGGTCAAAGGCTGCAGTGGTGGGTGGTGGTTCGCGGTGGCTGAGAGAGAGTGGTGTGGTGGTTCGGAAGAATGGAAGATTGGTGGTTGGGTGGCTATGGCGAGAAAGAAAGAAAAATGGGAGAGGGTGACTCACGGTGGTGTGTAGTGGAAGGGATAAGAAGGTGGTGAGATGATGGTGGAGCTTAAAGGAATGGGGCTGTCAGTGGAGGTTGGCGGTGGTGTTTTTGGTGCCCGATGGTTGGAAAAGAGAGGGAGAATGATGAGTTGGGCTGGGGGAACGCGAGAGAAAGAAAAATCAGTGGGGAAAAAATTAGGGTTCCCATTTAAAAATCTAATTTTGGGGTTGGCAGTGACAACGCGGATTTTGCGCTGTCAGCGCGGAGCTACTAGAGAAATTGGACCCTTTGACGCTGATAGCGTGGATGTCACCCTGTTGGCGCGAGTCTTTCGTGGGTTTCTGGCGCTGTCAGCGCGGAGCTTCTATGTCTTTTGGACTCAGTGGCGCTGTCAGCGTGGATTTCACGTCGTTAACGTGAACTACTGGAATTTGATATTGCTGACGCTACCAGCGTCAATTGCATGCTATGAGCGTGGAGCTACTGTCTTATTTCCATATTCTGGCGCTACTAGCACCAGGTTGGCGCTGATAGCGCCAGTCACAAAAAATTTAATTTTTTTTTTCATATGGTCATTACTTCACCAAATAAACTTAACTTGTAAAAATTGAAAGTAACCTAATAAAATTGAACAAAGAAAATTAAAATTTAATACTGGGTTGCCTCCCAGTTAGCGCTTGTTTAATGTCACGAGCCTGACGCGAACAGTTTAAGACTCAGGCGAAGTTAAAGGGACAAAAACCTTATCCCTATTCACTTGTCCTCCATAGTACAATTTCAGCCTACAGCCATTAACTTTGAAAGGATTATCAGTGTCTGTAGGAGAAATTTTCACTGTTCCATAAGGATATACCTTTTTGACAAGAAAGGGACCTGACCAACGGGATTTAAGTTTACCTGGAAACAATCTCAGTCGTGAATTGTACAATAATACCTGTTGTCCCGGCTCAAACTCCTTTGGAATTATCTTCTTGTCATGCCATCTCTTTGTTTTTTCCTTGTAGATCCTGGCATTCTTATAAGCAGCTAACCTGAACTCATCTAACTCATGTAATTGCAGTAATCTTTTTTCATTAGCTTTAGTTGGTTCAAAGTTCAAAAATTTAGTTGCCCATATAGTTTTATGTTCTAATTCAACAGAAAGATGACAGGACTTACCATATAACAGTTGGAATGGTGACATACCTATGAGAGTCTTGAACGCTGTTCGGTATGCCCAGAGTGCATCGTCAAGCTTTCTTGCCCAGTCTTTTCTCGTATTGCCCATGGTCTTCTCCAGGATCCGCTTCAGCTCTCTGTTGGAAATCTCCATTTGTTCGCTTGTCTGAGGATGATATGGTGTATCCACCTTGTGCGTGACTCCATACTTCGTGAGAATACTCTCAAATTGTTTGTTGCAGAAGTGGGTTCCTCCATCACTGATGATGGCTCTTGGAACTTCGAATTGGGTGAAGATGTTCTTCTGTAGAAAGGCCACGACTACCTTAGCATCATTTGTCGGTAAGGCCACTGCTTCCACCCACTTGGACACGTAGTCCACACCAACCAAGATGTATTGGTTGGAATATGACATAGGGAAGGGTCCCATGAAGTTAATTCCCTATACATCGAAGACTACCACTTCTAGTATGCAATTCAGTGGCATCTCGTCCTTACGGGAAATGTTTCCCGTCCTCTGGCACCTGTCTCACTTCTTTACGAACTCCTTCGAGTCTTTGAATATTGTGGGCCAGTAGAACCCACTTTGCAGGACCTTTTTTGCAGTTCTATTCCCCGGCAACGGCGCCAAAAACATGTTACAAAATCGGCAAGTATACCGTTCATTTCAAGTAATAAAAGTGATAAGTAAAGATCGTTCCCTCGAGGATTAATGCACCAAGTATTAATTTAACTATTTTCCTTAAGTTGGAAAAGAAAATTTGTTTGATTTATGAAAGTAATTGATTTTGGAATTTCAAAAACAGAATTTTAAAAACAATAATATGAAAACGCAAGCAAGAAAAGATCAAGAACGTAACGGAAAATATGAGATTGATTAAAGATTGTAAAAAAGACTCTAGCCAGGATGCACTTCACCTCTGATCCTCCCTTATATTCCTATATTGTATTTTATAATTAACTAATTTGTTTGCTCAGACAATTCATTATTTCCCTATAAAATAGTTGAACCCTAATATCTTAGTGATTTCAATCCTTTAACCCAATTAGAATCCTAGTGGCCTAGTAATCCCTCTTGAATTAAGCATTAAACAAATGAATTAAAAGTCTGCAATCTATGTAAGCCTATGTCTAGGTCATGCACAAATTGTTATTCTACCCTTGTCCAGACTAAAACTCCAATATGTCTATTGTGAGTCCTAACCCTCAAAGCCTTATAATTAGAATGGCCAATTCTAATCAGGATATGGAAAAATTAACACAGGTAGAATAAAACAAACTAACTAATTAACTTATAAAAACAATACAAGAATTATAAAGGATTCACATCGGTTCCGTGATCCCAACTACAAAAAGAAATTAGTCTGACTTAAACAAATTCAAATAATAAAAATTGTTCATAAACGAAAAAGAAAAAAAAAAAAAGGAAGCTCAATGGTCTCCAGTCTTCAACTCCGATGGATTCCTGATCTCAAGCGCGAGTCTCCAAGAATTCTCTTGTAACAGCCCGTTGTACACTGGTATTGTTAACATTGAATATGATATTAAACGCAGTTACAATCACAACAATTCATTTATAAAAACGCGAGTAAACTTTTTCGTTTTTATTACGCGAGCATTTAAAATAATAATAAAGCGTAATGAATAAAAGTTGTGACCGTAACTGTAAACTCTTTGCGGAATACTTATTTAAACTGTCTAAATATCATATAATACTCCTCTCAAGTCCCTAAAGGGTTCCCATAAACCCACTTAGCTAAAATCTCACTATTACGTTTTCTACCTATCCGGACATGGTTCGGTCTTTTAATTTCTGCAGATTAACTGCATGCCACAAACCTCTCATCTTTCAGTATGTTATTCTAGACTTAATTACCTTTCTAATGAGCTATCACACGAGTCATAAAGTTCTCATTTTTTTCGGATATCACCGTTTGAAGTTGGACAAGAAAATCTGTCAGCCAACCCTAAACAATGCTCTGAACAGTCCTTACTCACTCAGTGATTATGGAAACTCCACTCAACCAATTGCTCTTAAATTTTTATACAGTAAACTAGACACCTCAAGCTTCAATTTGACATATCATTCACCTAATTTGACCAAGAAAAGAAGCGAAAATAAAATTCCCAAAAACAACCAGAAATAGCCCCCTGTACAGGGGCGTTCTGTACCATCCGGTATCCCTGGCCTCTACAGGGGTACGTGGAACCCAGAAAATTCTCAAATTTTAACAAAAAGTAGAGGACATCTCAAGCTTTAAAACGGAATATGGCACATCCCCATTAGACTTTTGTGGAGGGGGATATACTCTCCCAAAGTTCACCCAAATTCTGCCAATTTCTAGAAATTTTGCCAAAGTTTCCTTTGTTTTTCCAATAAATCCCACCTTTGAAGGTGTGTTATCTAATCTCAATTTTGTGCCTAATAATCATGGGTGGCACACAAGGACCAGCAATGCCTTGGTTCTCTTAGAACCCTTCATAATTTATATCAACTTTGATCCATAATCATAACCCATGCTTACTCTCTCCAAGTTAAACTAATTTCAATCATCATATTCATTTGCATGCATTTTCCTTGACATAAAACATAAATCATATCCTAAAATAGGCCTATTGCCCTTTCATCATATACATGCTTTATATTACATCAAGTCTCCATAATACAATTACAAGCCTCTTACAAATATTACAACAATTTTTCTAAATATACATAATGCTCCACCAAAATAAATCATGATAAACATAAGCTAAACTTAGACAAAATATGGCATGAACAGCGATGATACCATGCATAAGCCTAACTCTACATACAATGTTCATGCCCTAAGTCTAGCCTAGGCCCAATGGCCCCAAAATGCAAAATCCAACATAAATCCACGAGCTCATCCTACGGGCCTCTTGCCCGCCGCTCCCACACCATTGGCACTACCTGAAATAAAGTCCCCAAAGCGGGGTGAGATATACGGATATCTCAGAGTAATCCAGAGGTTTTGGAGAATACTCCGCCCAATGGCTCACTTCAATGCATATCAATAATATAATACAACATTAAAAATGGGATAAAGCAAGAGATTTAGTGAAGTAGGGAAGCATAGGGAATCAAAATATGACGAAGCTGGAATGGTCAATGCCAAAGCCACACAACGTCCAACCTATTGACCTCGGCATATAGCCTACGGGTTTCAAACCAAGGAGTGTTCATAGAACATCAACCAAAACACCCTCCATCCATATCCACCCGAGATTTCCTAGTGTGCTCCTCTACGTATCACACACCACGACCCCAGGTCAACTGAAACTCCCTCATGGAGACCTATCCAGTGGAAGTCCGTAACGCCCGAAGGCAACTGTCTACTGGCCAGAGACTCGGTACATCCTATGTACCACTAAACATACAACAATGCATGAACATGTTATACTACATTACTAACATACACCTCCGACCACTACCCTCAACGGGCAAGGTGGAGCACACACTGGGATCAAACCCCAGTACCAAGGGATTACCTGAATAATCTCCTTCTTACAGCTCCAATTTAATATGTTCCCGAGCTTGGTACAAATAGAAATGCCAAAATCCCTTTGGTCCGGGACCAAAGGCAACCCACCAAGCTCACGGTTCCGAGTTCAAATCCGAGGTAGGCAACCTACAATGATCACACAAGGATCATCAATACAAGGTGAAATCCATAAGATTCCAAAACATCAAAAATCCTCCCCTTCCCCACACATGATTCGGCCAACATAGGCATTTGCTAGTGCTCTGTGTTGTCATTAAATGGGTTGTGGTCTTGTTGGGCCCAAGCCCATTTATATCAGTGTCTATGATGGGCCTAATGGGTCACACACTAACACCTTATTGTCTTGACATAATAGCATTAAAGGTTTTGGGCCTAATAATATTTTTTAGCCCAAGAAGAAGTTTGGAAGCTTACCTAAAAAGGAAGGAGACGCATGGATGGTGATAATGGGCTTGGATAGTCCAAGACATTATTAATTAATTTAAATAGTTAAATTAATTATCTAATATTTAATTTCATAATTTAAATTTTGAATTTAAATATTTAAATTTAAATATTTGAATTTGAATTGACTATAGTAGTTTTGTTTCATAACAAAAGGGGAAAATAAGAGCTAGATTTGAATTTGAATTCAATTAGCATCTTATCATAATTATGTCCTTCATTTTAGGAGAGGATTTTATGGCTGAATGGGCGCTGAAATAGGCAGCCATATGATGGTTGTTAGACCAATAAATTGACTTGGTTGTCAGCCTTATTTCGCTCCATGATTTGTGCGCTCCATGATCTGATTTTGGAGTGATTTTATGACTCAAAATCAGCAGCATATGATCCTCCTTTAGTCTCCTTTTAAAGGTGAATTCGGCTAAGGGTTGAGTGTGAAAAACCTGCCACTTCTCCTACCATTCTATGCGCCACTCTTGTGATTTTTGTTGCTGAAAGTTCATTCATCTAAACACCTTGAAACCTTGCCTCCTTCCTCTCCTATTAGGACGCCTAGCTTGCTTCCATTTGGGTTTTCGATTGGTGGTTTTCAAGAACGGTTCTTGCATCTTGACAAAGGGTGGTGTGGATCAACATTAGAGGGTTTGAACCTTCAAGCCTAACATTGATCATCTTCGAGTTTTGAATTACAAACAAGGCAACATTCTGTCCTAAAGCATGTATCTTGAATTGGTATGTGTAATTCCGCTTGAGAAAAATTTTATTTTTCCCTCTCACATGCCTACGGCCTTCAAGGCCCTTTCTTTCAAAGAGCAAGGTAAGTATATAGCTTAGTACATATAAATGAGCTCAATAATCAAATAAAAAATAAAATATGTAATCAATGAGGGTAAGCAAGTTGGGTGCAAGAGGCGCAATAAGTGATGAAACATTGTTATCTTATTTTTATTATCCTTATTAGTGTGTTTATATAGGTTACCAACAAAAACTAGTTATTTATAGTCATTGGAACCTTTCGGCAGGTCATATTCGGATATATGTCGAGGACATATCCGAATATGTAACCCTTGCATATCCAGATATATAAAATCCTATATCCTGTTATATGTATCCAGATATGCTACTGGACATATCCGGATATATCATGGTAGCAAACTACCTTGGTACGAGATCTGATTCTTTTTGGTCCAAAATGACTTTTAGCAAAGTGAATACATGTAATTGGACTAGGAAAATATTTCTATCTATTTAAGTCTTATAAAAACCACTCCAAACTAATTTTGATGCATCAAACCAAGGAATCAAGTCATTTTTCATCATGTAATGTCAAAACAACATTTCTTCAAGTTCAAAAGGCATTTTAAATGGTACAAGCATGTGTATTTAGATTATGCAAGTATGTTTGTGTGCTCAAACCATGTTAAAATCATTCCAATTCATTTTTTACTTATCAATCCAAGGTTTTCATGCATTTTTTCATTATGTAATGATGGAAATGTTTGAGCTCATTCAATGCAAGCTACCATATAATCTTAGAAACATACTTTAAGTCCTAAAGCAAAATTCTAATGAGATTTTTTACATAGCTTCATGATTTCGTGCTTGGACCTTGATTTTGATAATTGAGTTCTGTGTTTTGTATTGCCTTGATATGAAGGTGGATTTTCTCTTGATTTCTTTTTTATTTTAACTTGTCATTTTGTTTTTAAAATCAATACCTCCAAACTTGTCTATTATCATTAAAACCATAATAATGCGACACCATCAAATACATCATCCTTCAATGCATAGAATTTACATCTTTACTTTGATTTCACATGTTAAAGTCCTAACCTTCATTGTTTTATGGTTTTTAATATAAGAATATGTTTGAGCATTATTTTTTAATTTTTATTTTTGGAAATTGATGTTTGAGCATAATTTATAACTTATATATTGCTACAACATTTGTGTGAACGAATTAATGTAAAAGGGAAAATTAAATACCCAACAACTATGTTGTACCGACACCGACATGAGACACGACACGATACAACACGCTGAGAGATATGTGTCCTAAGTCACAGCTTGAGAAGGATCGCATGAGTGGAATTCCAAACGCTTCGACTATTGGATCCATCATGTATGTCATGATATGTATGACACCAAATGTCTCATATGCTTTGAGCATTACGAGCAGATACCAGTCTGACTCTGGAGAGGGTCACTGGACAGCAGTCAAGACCATCCTTAAATACTTAAGAAGAACTAAGGATGCGTTTCTGGTCTATGGTGGGGTTGATGAACTAACGGTGAAAGGGTTCACTGATGCCAGCTTTCAGAGTGACAAAGATGACTGTAAGTCACAATCAGGGTTCGTATTCACCTTAAATGGTGGGACAGTATCTTGGAAGAGTTCCAAGCAGGAAACAAAAGCAGATTCAATGACAGAAGCTGAATACATAGCTGCTTCTGAAGCGGCTAAGGAGGTTGTGTGGATCAAGAAGTTCATATCTGAACTAAGGGTGGTTCCAAGCATGGATGAGCCCATACAGTTGCTTTGCGACAACACAGGAGCCATTGCGCAGTCAAAGGAACCTAGGTCTCATCAAAGATCTAAACACGTGCTCGGCAGATATCACCTGATTAGAGAAATCATTGATAGAATGAATGCAAAGATGGATTATGTTCCCACAGATGATAACCTAGCTGATTCTCTGACAAATGTTGTTTCTCAGAGAAAACATGATAGTCATTATGAGGCTTTGGGTATACGACTTAGGTCTGATTGGCTCTAGGCCAAGTGGGAGCTTGTTAGGATATGGGTGTCCTAGAGACAATTTTTTTTATTAAATAAGGACATAAGATGTGGACCTTTTTGTCGCAAATAAACAATAAGCACTCTTTATCCTGTTTCATATTTTGTCTCGATATTATTGTTAATATATTATGAATAAACTGGATAAACCCCTTGGAATAGAACAGGTATTTCTTGAGTATCTGTGATGAGATCACGATTATGAGGATTCAAGGATACCACACGTTTATTCCTAATTCTATGTTCCTAGTCTAGAGACACTGAGAATGGGGATCAGTGATCTCGGGTAAGACTAACACGACTTTTCTACTTGTATTTGGATATAAGGTAAAGACCTCATCTGCTACAGATATGGAGATGTCTTAGCTAAAGTCGTGGGTGGACCTATAAGGGTATAGCTCGCACTGAACAGACCGACAAAGAGACTCTATGAGGAAATCTCACAGAGAGTATCATTAGAGTAGTCTCTTTATATTTGGGTATGTCTTTCCTTAGACCAGAAGTTATTACCTAGACTGTGTTCTAGAAGGCACGCTTTGACTGTATACCTCGTCTGCCTGAAACATGGAGACTCATAGGTACACTGTTAGGCTTGTACTGAAAGAGCACAAGGCTAGGGTGATAAGCTGAAGGAATTCGTCAAATCTCTGTGAGAGATTAGGTTATCTGTAAACCGGAGAAATCAGGATGACATTTACAAGGACTCGGGAATCTATGCATAGTAAAAGAGGTCATGAGATGATCTGTCGTTAGAGTCAGTAAATTGAAGATTCCCTATTTCAAATAAAGCTTACCCTAAACTGCAAGGGTTGATACGTTTCCTTACCCTATGTTTAATGGGAAGGTAACCGAGACGAAAAGAAATACATACGGCAACCAAATATGTGTAATAGGATGATTATGTCATTAACCTAACTAGCTCTGGGGCAACAAAGCATTGCTAGTGCTCTGTGTTGTTATTAGATGGGTTGTGGGCTTGTTGGGCCCAAGCCCATTTATGTCAGTGGCTATGTTGGGCCTAATGGGTCACACACTAACACCTTATTGTCATGATAATATAGCATTAAAGGTATTGGGCCTAAAAATGGTTGTTAGCCCAAGAAGAAGTTTAGAAGCCCACCAAAAAGGAAAAGGGCGCATGGATCATGTAATGGGCTTGGATGGTCCAAGACATTACTAATTAATTTAATTAGTTAAATTAATTATCAAATATTTGAATTTTGAATTTTGAATTTGAAATTCGAATTTTGAAATTTGAATTTTGAAATTGGAATTTTGAATTTGGAATTTTGAATTTGAAATTTGAATTTTGAATTTTGAATTTTGAAATTTGAATTTTGAATTTGGAATTTGAATTTTGAATTTAAATGTTTGAACGTTTGAATTTAAATGTTTGAATTTGAATTTGAATTGGCTATGAAAAGTTGTTTCATAACAAAAGGATAAGGTAAGATCTTGTTGGAACAAATCCCAAGTATCAAGGGGAGATCTTTGAGCATCATCCAAGGTTGATATGGGACGCTGATTTTGGGGTCTTGTGCTGGTCATAGGATCAACCAAATAAGCTCCAATCAGATTTAGTTTGTTGAGAGAATAAGTGAGTGAGTAGGTTCAAGTTTGAATGCAACTACTCAACGTATCTGGATTGTTTTGAGGCTTAATGGGGTGCACCATATGGCTGGCCATATGATGGTTGTTAAGTCAGATTTTTGTTGAAATATGCACTTGATATCATGAGGATATGATAGGAGGTTGTTGACAAGATTTGATTTGCAACAACTCCACTCATTCCTCTCCTAGTGTGCGCTACATAGGGCTGATTTTTTAGTGAAGAAATCAGATTTTATTCACTCATTCTCTCATCTCCTTTGGTCATCCTTTTGTGAGGTTTTTCTTAAGAGAGTTTTGAAAATTATCTAGCACTTTCTAAGTGAATTTCATGCGCCACTTTTGTGTTTTTTCTTGCTGAAAATTCACTCAACTAAACACCTTGAAACCTTGCCTCTTACCTCTCCATTAGGGACGCCTAGCTTGCCTCCCTTGGTGTTCGTTGGTGGCCGTGAAGAAGAGTTCTTCCATCTTGACAAAGGGTGGTGTGGATCAACATTAGAGGGCTTGTATCTTCAAGCATCACCTTGATCATCTTCAAGTTTTGGAAAGCAAACAAGGTAACATCCATGTCCTTTCTTGATATGGTATGTGTAATTCTGCTTTGAAAATTTTGTTTTCATCCTCACATGCCTACGGCCTTCAAGGCCATTTAACTTTCATATATATAATATAATTTATATTTAATACATAAAACAGTCCATAATAAGTCATATAACCAATCAAATATTCAAATTTCATAACATAAATATAAAGCAAAAGTAATTTTTCATACCTTGCTAATTTTTTATGTAAAATTTCGTAACAGAAAAAAATTGACTTATAAATTAATATTTCACTTTTAATTAATAAAATAAAATTTAGATCTTAAAAAAATGTGTCGGGCGTTGACCGCATGTCGAAAACACGTGTCAGAGCATGTAAAAATATTGACCATGTGTCCCAAAATATTAATTGTGTATTGTGTCCGACACACAATTTTTTTTTGAAAAAACATGTCCGTGCATTTTATCCCAACAATTTTCTCCACTAGATTCTTCGCTTAACTATTCAGAATCCCATTTTCTTGGTGTTTAATAATGAATCTCAGTCTAATTGCAATGTTCATCCCTTATTCTTTAATATCCAATTAAGATACACACTACACATTAATTAAACTTGTAATTGAAATTTTAGACTTATACTCTACTCGCTACCGTATAACTTATTACAAAGTACAAACAACATCATATTAATTATAATTCACTAAACAATAAAACAACAACATCGGGTTATTTGAATCAATGCACTGGAGTAGTTCCCTTTTGAGGGCCCTTTTTTTTTTTTGGTATCCAAGGCCCCTATTTATTACACAGGTTTATTAGCTAAAATGAAATTTCGCTCTAATAGTAGTACCAAAGGTGAGCAAATATTTTTTTTTGGTCCATCTGCCAAGAATGAGAAAAAAAAAAAATTTGTTGATAAGTAAATATTTTTTTTTATCCTCAGCAAATTTCACGATATCTATTTAGTTCCTAGTAAATAAAAAGGTTATTTGTGGTCCTTAAAAAAATTTAAAATAGACTCATTTAATTAAAATTGTGATTTCTCATAAATTCAAAAAAAATCCACATTAATTCTTTAAAAAACTAAAATAAATTCACTTCAAATTTTTAACAACCATAAATAACTTTTTATTTGCTAGTTTGGGACGACGGAAAAATACTATTTACTCTTTTTGTTTTTGTTCCAACCTTGTACCTAACCAACGAGGCAGCTCTTGGCAGAGATCTGTGTGTACTCCCTTCTCTGTTTCTCTTTCTTTTTTTCTCAAACTGTAACGCTACACAACCATGTCTTCATTCCGATCTCATCACTGCAACAACAACAACTTGCACTAATAATTTATCTTCGCCCCTAAATCATCTCAGTGGGTTCATTTCAGCTCTCTCTCTCTCTCTGTTCATTGGGTTCATCCAAAACAGTCACTATGCAACGAAATGCTTCATAAACCGCATCATCACAAGCTCTCGAATCCAAGTGGGTATCGTAACAAAAAAAAGACATGGTCTTTGGCGAAGTCTCAAGTGCTGTCAAAAACAACCTGCGAATCTCCTCGTCCCTTCAGGATCTCTCCTCGTACCGCCACCTCGATCTCGAAGATGGCGGCGACACCGGTGGGTCCCACTTGAAGAAACCCCATCATCATCTTCTCCGCAGGGAAAGCCTCGGGTCAAGTTTCTCCAAGGCAAAACCGGTTCAAGGTGGAAGCCCGGTTCGCAAGAACCTGAAATGGGTCAGACCGATCGCACTGGTTCTGTGTCTTGCATTGTTCATTTTTCTTATTTACACGTTTATTTATTCTCATTGGAATCGAGGGTCAGCGAAGTATTATGTTGTGCTTGATTGTGGTAGTACCGGGACTCGTGTTTATGTCTATAAGGCTGAAATTGAACACAAGGATGATACTACTCTTCCAATAGTTATCAAATCAATGAGGGATGGTTTGAATAAGAAGCGTGGTTCTCAAACCGGGCGTGCTTATGATAGAATGGAAACTGAACCGGGTCTTGATAAGTTGGTTCACAATGTTTCAGGTTTGAAGGCTGCACTGAAACCACTTGTTAAATGGGCACAGAAGCAGATACCTCAAGATTCTCATAAGGGTACTTCAGTTTTCCTTTATGCTACTGCTGGTGTTAGGAGGCTTCCCATTGCTGACTCTAAATGGTTGTTGGATAATGCTTTGAATGTACTTAAGGGTTCTCCTTTTGTGTGTAGAAAGGATTGGGTTAAGGTTATTAGTGGAACAGAAGAAGCTTACTTTGGATGGATTGCACTTAATTATCATAGTGGTATCTTGGGTGTTAAACCGAGGAAAGCAACTTATGGTGCACTTGACTTGGGTGGTTCGTCGTTACAAGTTACATTTGAGGGTGATCAACAGTTGAATAGTGAGACTAGCTTGTATGTTAGGATTGGATCAGTGAATCATCATCTCACTGCGTATTCTCTAGCTGGCTATGGTCTCAATGAGGCTTTTGACAAATCCGTGGCGCGTCTTTTTAAGGAGAAGTTTGGGTCCACTAATGTGGATCTAGTTGGTGGAAATGTTGAACTTAAACATCCTTGCTTACAATCTGGGTATAAGAATCAATATACCTGCTCTCATTGTTCTTCCAGTAACCAAGAAAGTGAAAGTCCTAGAATTGATGGGAATGTGTTGGGTAAAAAAGGAAAATCAAGAATTCCGGTATTGCTTATTGGTGCTCCGAATTGGCAACAATGCAGTGCACTTGCGAAAGTTGCTGTGAATTTGTCTGAATGGTCTGATCTCAGTCCGGGACTTGATTGTGAAGTGCATCCTTGTGCTTTGCTTGATAATCTTCCTCGACCGTTAGGCCACTTTTATGTGATTTCTGGATTTTTTGTAGTGTATCGGTTTTTTAACTTAACTTCTGAAGCCACACTTGATGATGTGTTGGAAAAGGGTAGGGATTTCTGTGAAAAAAAATGGGAAGTTGCTAAAATAAGTGTTGCTCCTCAGCCCTTTATTGAGCAATACTGCTTTAGGGCACCTTATATTACGTCACTGCTGAGAGAAGGTTTGCACATTACTGATGGCCAGATAACTGTTGGCTCTGGAAGTATCACTTGGACACTTGGGGTAGCCTTGTTGGAAGCTGGGAAGGCATATTCAGCTAGATTTGGGCTCCCTGATTTTGACTTGCTTCAGATGAAGATAAATCCTCTTATTCTTATTCCCATTTTGATACTTTCTGTCATTCTTCTATTCTGTGCTTTATCATGTGTTGTCAATTGGATGCCGAGATTTTTCCGGAGGCAATATCTTCCCCTTTTCAGGCATAATAATGTGTCCGGTGCATCTGTTCTTAATATCCCATCGCCTTTCCGGTTCCAGCGATGGAGTCCAATCATTTCTGGTAAGCTGTTTATGCGAATGATTTTTTTATAACTCAATAATTTAACGTCTGAACATACCACAATTAAAAAACAAAAAATGAATCTATACTATTCTTTCTTGTCAGGGTTATGCATTCCATTTTCACAGCTGATGATTTATAATGTAATGAATTTGCTGCAACTTGAACATTTGTGAATATTTTCTAATTATTTATTGTCAATGTCATGTATTCATTTAGAAACAATTTGTGAATTATAATTCTACTGCCGCATTGGACCTAGGATGATGGGGAAAATGATCTTTATCAACTTTTCTCAATTGGATTCTTGATTTGATTATCTTATGTATAATATTTATTGGGAGATTGAACTATGGAGATTATCTATTTTCAAGAATAGATGCTTGTGTGAAGTCTTCTTTCTTTTCAAATGAACTAGAGTGATGCAAATCCATTTTATGTACCTTAGTGATCCAGTATGTGAAGTGAAATTATCTTCTTAGATAATGTCTTGATTCCTTCTTTGGGAAAAGCAATGTCATAGCCTTACTGGAATATATATTATTTTCTCTATTAGCTACAGAAGGAAGATGATATCATCATAAGGACTGAAGTCAATCAAGTTTTCTTTTTGGTCCAAATTTGTAAATGAATCCTAATTTATATATCAATAAGTTTAGAGTTTTTCCAAAGAATTGCTGATTCATTTCTGTCTAGTAAAGTAACCTGAGCTGCTTTTGTGACGCATCCACAATTAGCTTAGAATCATGCTTGTTGCTTCGTGCATGCATGCGTCATTTTGGACTGATAAAGTATGATCATTTTCTATTTAAATGTATTTTTAGTTTGTTTTATATTCACAATGATGCTTTACTGGTTTACTAGCCATTTACATATAAAATTTGTGGCTTGGGTTTCCCTGAAAAGAATCTAGTGTAATTAGAATGGTTTAAGCAATAAGTTGATGGTTTATAATAATTATTCATCCATCCCACACGACCTCCTGAACTTGAACGGCATTGTTTTATGGTTATTAAATGGGAAGAGCAATGTCACAGCCTTCCTGGATTGATAAAGGCAAAAAATATATATATATATATATATATATATATATATATATATATATATGTGAGGTAAAATCCTTTGACACCAGTGTCAAATTTGAAGTTTGACACCTCATCTGAGAGCCATTAGATCAAAAAAGATCAACGACTCTGATTTGTAAGCATGTGACATCGTTGATCTTTTTCGATCTAACGGCTCTCAGATGAGATGTCAAACTTCAAATTTGACACTGGTGTCAAAGGATCCTACCTCTATATATATATATTAGTTACAGAAGGAAGACAATATTATTATAAGGACTGAAATCAATCAAGTTTTCTTCTTGTTTCAAATTTTAAACGAATCCCAATATATAATTTAAATTTTTTCAGAAGAACTGCTCCTTCATTTCTGTTAGTAAAGGAACTTGAGCTGGTTTTGTCTATTGCATATTTAGAGTCCCCTCACTTAGTTATGGTCAAATGCCAAATATTCTTTTTCTTTTTCCGTTGGATTTACAACATATCCAAAACTATGGATAATTATAAGGCTAGAACATGAATCTGATATGATTACCCATCACAAATTTAATATTCTAACAATTTGTATGTATTGAGTTCATGTTTAGAGTGAATCTATGGCAGATGGGCTTTGAACTGACACACTGAACAATGCTATTGATTCAAACATTGTAATTTATACTACTATGTCTATTTGTATTTTATGCTCATAATGTAACATCTGCAGCTGTTACAACTTACAAATGTGCATCATGTACTTTTACAGCGTGGACATAAAATATCGTAATGTAGACATGTACTATGCTTGGTTTCAGTTTACTTATAGAATATAGGTGGGTTGTTGCTTTTGGATAGTTTAAATGTCTTTGTGCAATCTGTGTATAGTGTTAATATATCTCTATGATTGAGCTTTGAAGCCAATGTACCTATGGTATTGTAGGAGATGCAAGAATAAAAACGCCACTCAGCCCTACAATTACAGGTTCACAAGATAGACCATTTAGCCTGGGGTATGGTCTTGGTGATGACAGTGGCAGCATCCAGCTGATGGAATCTTCCTTTTACCCATCAGCTAGTGGTGTCTCGCATAGTTATTCCTCAAGCAATTTAGGGCAGATGCAGTTTGATGGCAGTAACATAGGGACCTTCTGGTCGCCCCACAGAAGTCAGATGCGTCTGCAGAGTAGGAGATCACAATCTCGAGAAGACCTGAGTTCCTCAGTGGCTGAGGCACACCTGGTGTAGGTTTAGTGCATCATCTTCTGAAAACTTCGGTATGATTACACT
The DNA here is from genome assembly GCF_033153095.1 of Gastrolobium bilobum. Taxonomy (NCBI): domain Eukaryota; kingdom Viridiplantae; phylum Streptophyta; class Magnoliopsida; order Fabales; family Fabaceae; genus Gastrolobium; species Gastrolobium bilobum. The sequence continues at coordinate 124,433 of NW_026896423.1, read as the reverse complement.
AATATCTTCTTGAAAGTTGCATTTTTTTATAGACGAACCATTTTTCTGTTTAGTTTTGCTTTTTCAATTCTTCGTAGGTATTCTTTTCTGTAACATAAGAATAGTTATAGGTAAATAATAGTAAAGCACATGCATTTTCTTTTTGTTGATTGTTCTTTCTATATTTTTTGAAGTTATTAGTAGAAGTTCCTTAACCATGCTAAACAAGATTTCCACACATTTCTCCTTGTTTGTAATTTTGGACTGCCAGTCAAATTGGTCTGCTAAGGAGAAAAAAATTTGGGCATTGCTTGAACATCTTGTCATTATACTGTCATCAGTAATGATACTTGTTCATAAAAGGATATGTCGAGAGTCCCTTCTATATGTTATTTTTCTCTAATTCCTCACTGCAAATTATAAAGGGATTTATTATACATGTCCCAGCATTCAAGTTTTTGTCATGGAGATGACCGTGGGGGCTAAACAAGAGCTGGCGAGATCTTTTAATTCCAAATTAATTTGCTTCTTCTGGATCTCATTTCTAAACACAAGAAGCCAAGCACAAAGAAGCACTCTTGTTCTGTCATTTACCACTCTCCTTTAGTGGCTACTGATGTCTCCATGTTCTGCCTCTACTGTACAGTTTTGGGGTGACCATAAGCCTTCAGATGTTATATAATGAAGCATCAAAGTATCCCAAGCTGATATCAATTAATTTGTCACTGTTTTTATACCAATTTTTGGACTAATAAACCGCCATTATTATAGAGAATCTCCCCTTGTTTTCTTTGCTGACATGATGGCTGAGAAAAACACTTGGAAAAGATAAACCACTTGGAGAAGTTGTAACATAGTACAATGCTCACATCTTATACGTCAATTAAGTTATTAAATTTAGTTTGCAACTTGCAAGCAACTGCTTTTTAAAGACTAACTGCAACTTTCCTTGTGAAGTAAAGTGTTTCTGAATATTTATATACCAAACAGCATTTCCATAACGTTTAGTATTGCTTTTAGATCGATTATCCCTAAATAAAGGGTATTGCTTTGGATGCAAACCATCTATTTTACATGTTCTCATGAATGCATTTGGAATTGTTTTACGTTTTGGCAATTTTTTTTTTTTTTTTTTGGTACATACGTTTTGGCAATTATTTATTAATCTTAAGAGTGTAAAACTGGTCATGAATAAAATTAAAACACGGGAAGGTCAAGAATGCTCTGCACGAATCTATCGTGACTTACTAACTCTCAGAAAAAGAGGGACACGGAAATTGTACTTGCTTAGATGTGTTTCCTGAACTGGTTCAGATGCAGCTTTTGGTCTTCTTTTATGGTAATTTGATAGATGTTGAAAGTGATTCCTTCCGTGTGCTAGAGGTGATATTGTATCTGCAAAAACTCCAAATAATGCGGAGAGATCAGAGATCATGGAGATAATGCAGTTATTCATAGGAGATTCCCATGACGTATGTTAGTATATGGATGTCCTAGAGACAATCTTTTGATTAGATTAGGACATATGTAGACCTTTTATATTGTCACAAATAAAAGCACTATTTATCCTGTTTCATATTTTGTCTCAATATTACTATTAATATTTATATGAGTAACTGAATAAATCCCTTGGAATAAAATAGGTATCTCTTGAGTATCTATGATGAGATCACGATCATGAGGATTTAAGGATACTGCATGTTTATTCCTAATTTTATGTTCCTAGTCTAGAGACACTGAGAATGGGGATCAGTGATCTCGGGTAAGACTAGCACGACTTATCTACTTGTATTTGGATGCAAGGTAAAGACCTCATGAGTTACAGATATGGAGATGTCTTAGCTAAAGTCGTGGGTGGACCTATAAGGGTATAGCTCGCACTGAACAGACCCACAAAGAGACTCTATGAGGAACTCTCACAGAGAGTATCATTAGAGTAGTCTCTTTATATTTGGGTATGTCTTTCCTAAGACCAGAAGTTATTACCTAGACTGTGTTCTAGAAGGCATGCTTTGATTGTGCACCTCGTCTGCCTGAAACATGGAGACTCATAGGTATACTGTTGGGCTTGTCCTGAAAGAACACAGGGCTAGGGTGATAAGCTGAAGGAATTCGTCAAATCTCTGTGAGAGATTAGGTTATCTGTAAACCGGAGAAATCGGGATGACATTTACAAGGACTCGGGAATCTATGCATAGTAAAAGAGATCATGAGATGATCTGCCTTTAGAGTCTGTAAATTGAAGATTCCCTATTTCGAATAAAGCTTACCCTAAACCGCAGGGGCTGATACGCTTCCTTACCCTAAGTTTTATGGGAAGGTAACCGAGACGAAAGGAAATATATACGGCAACCAAATATGTGTAATATGATGATTAAGTCATTAATCTAACTAGTTCTGGGGCAACAAAGCATTGCTAGTACTCTGTGTTGTCATTAGATGAGTTGTGGGCTTATTGGGCCCAAGCCCATTTATGTCAGTGACTATGTTGGACATAATGGGTCACACACTAACACCTAATTGTCTAGATGCTCTAGCATTAAAGGTATTGGGCCTAACAATTGTTATTAGCCTAATAAGTAGTTTGGAACTCCACAGATAGGGTGGAGGGCGCATGAATCAAAGTAATGAGCTTGGATAGCCCAAGACATTACTAATTAATTTAATTAGTTAAATTAATTATCAAATGTTTAAATTTTGAATTTTGAATTTGAAATTTGAAATTTGTATTTTGAAATTTGAATTTGAATTTTGAAATTTGAATTTTGAATTTGAAATTTGAAAATTGAAATTTGAATTTTGAATTTTGAATTTAGAATTTGAATTTAGAATTAGAATTTGAATTTAAAATTTAAGTGTTTGAAAGTTTGAATTCAAATGTTTGAAATTTGAATTTGAATTGGCTATGAAAAGTTGTTTCATAACAAAAGGATAAGATGAGATCTTGTTGGAACATATCAGGAGGAGATCTTTTGGACATAATCCTAGGATAATGGGGTGCTGATTTTGGCTAGATTTGATCATCAAAATCAGCTCCAGAAGATACGGTCTGTTGGGAGAATATTTGAGTGAGTTGATGCAACTAACTCAAATGTATCTGGTCACCTTTTAGGCTATATGGGGTGCACCATATAGCTGATTATATGATGATTCATGATCAGATTTCTGACTATGTTTTGAACTTAGTCTCATGAGAATGTTCTGGGATGTTGTTGGCAATTTTTGAAATGCAACAACTCCACTTATTCTCTCCCCAAGGGCGCCATTTTGATCAGATTTTTGGGAGAAAAATCTGATTTGTTTTTGAAACTTAAAAGGCTCCTCTTGTGTGCTTAAGTAGTAGTTAGTTCCTCCTTAAGTTTGTGTGTGAAAAGCCAAGCCTTTCTCTACTCATCTATGCGCCCCTTGTGAGGTTTTCTCTTAGAACACTTCACTCTTCTAAACACTTTTACCTAGCCTCCTGCATCACACACTGAGCGCATAGCAAGCCTTATTGTGGTGATCAATCGGCGGTCTTACTGGAAGGAGTTCCTGTATCTAGACGCGGGTGGTGTGGATCAACGTTAGAGGGTCTGAACCCTTCAGACCTACCTTGATCATCTTGAATTTTCACGAACAAATTATGACATACGTCTTAAAGTATGTATCTTGATATGCATGTGTGTTCTGCTTGCGAAAAATTTTGTTTTTCCCTCACGCATGTTTCGGCCTTCAAGGCCAATTCTACTTTCACAGTATATATTGGAAATGAGTCAACATCATTAGAGCATAAATAACTAAATAAAAGCAGTATTGTATCACAGTATAAGTTTTTTATAATAATGTTATGGACCCATATAAGGGGTCCGTTAATTGACAGGCCCAACAAGGGGCAATCCAAGATCTGAATCAATAATAATCATGGATAGATATCCATCAAGGATACTAATCTTAATACGACAGCATAGCAAGCAGGTCTGGGCCCTTACCAGAGGCACCAAAAGCCCATCCACGCTACCCACCGGTAACCTCTATAAATACAAGGTAAACCCTAAAAGTACGTTAGGCTCTCTCCCTTACTGTTATGATGTCACTGTGCGCACACACACACACCCTATTGGCTAGCACCGTTATAGTATTCTGTGCACAGTGATCTGCTTGACTCAAGAGTATCTCCTTCATAGATACCTTGGAGAGGGCACTAGATCCAAGAGAAACATACCAGCCTATCGGGCTGGACATCTCTGCGCCGTCTGTGGGGAATTCTTCTCTGAATTTGAAGTTCCCACTAATTTGACGAAGGATGGCAATCCAAACAAGGAGCAGTAGCCAGCAGCCACCCCAAAACCAGAACCAACCGCTGGACCCAGTTTTGGAAGAGGCAAATCAGCCTCAACACCAGCTAGGGAACGATGTAGATTATGATCACGTCCATGTCAGCGAAGATGTCTCAGACACCACTTCCTGACACGAGCTGTCGAACTCGCGCAAATTAAAAATTATTTTTAATTAGGGTTCAGAAAATTTGCAGTAAAGTGGAAACCCTAAGTCGTCTCTCAAGGAAATTGTTTTGGTTAAAATCGCTTATGAGAACAGAAAATTAAAAGGGGGGTTTTGGATTTTGATTTAATAATTAAAAAGTCAGAATATAAATTTGGAATAAAAATTCGTAATTAAAAATAACCAACCTAAGGTTTGGGATCCATGGACGTCTTTCCTCGGATAAGAAAATATCAGAATCGTGATTGATTTGTCAATCGGATCAGAATCCTTATTTCCAATTGACAACCCTCTCTAAGCGATCGCTTAGCATTTGATCAAAGACGATGCTTCTACTCATACAATCGCAGAGTATCAGCCCGCTTGATTTAAGGTCATAGGGTCAATCAACCTAATCATCAAATCTGATGATCAATCCCTTTCCATAATCGCAATTGCGAACCTCAGATTGAATATCCACGATCGCACGATATCAATCTGAGTTTGGAAGGGAAACGAAAACTGATTTGAAATAAACGCAGACCCTCAAGACTAATCCATGGAATCCATTACCCTTAGGTTGATTAAAAGGTTCTTAGCCTCGCATGGCTAAGGTAAGCATAATTGAAATAAGAAGAAGAAGAAAAACGCGAAGAACGCTTCAGAGAGAATACTTTTCTGTTGTAAACACTGACTACTAAGGGTTTCCTAGAGTCCCCTTTAAATAGCTGTCACGCAGGACGACTAGGGTTTCATCGCTTCAGCCCAAACATAAAATAAAAACCGAATAAAATAAAATGAAACAATAAAACTTGGCTTTGGGCCACTTAAGTAATTGGGTTTTAATTTAAATTACAAGCCCAATAGTCAAACAAAACTTCAGCAAAACGCGTCCAACTTGGCGTCCGAAATCGACCAGCTTCCAGTTCGAATTGGGCTTCGAGCTCTTCATAAGAATTGTAGCTCTCTGTGTTATCTGAAAAACCCAACAAGAATGGAGTCAATCCGACAACTATGGACCGAGATATGGCCAAAATACAGAAGTAACGTAAAGCTGAAAAATTCTGACGAAAATAAATTAAACCCAATCAAAAACTAAAAACCTAAATTAACTCTAACAATCATTATTTTATTCAAATAAATCCTAAAAATACTAATCAAGAGTGACAAATAAGTGTAACAAAATATGTGTTATCACTTCCTCTCCAGCGAGTCGTGATAGGGGTGTTGATCCAATCATGGCTCCAGTAAGGAACAACCCTCCCCAGCACCCCGGGGATCTTGCAGTGCTTATTACCCAATCAGCCGATCCAGATACTCAGCTGGCTCAGAATGCATTCGCTTCGATTATGCAGCGAATGGCAGAGATGGAAAATCGCAATAACCTCCAGCGGCAACAAGATTTCCAAACAATACAAGAGGAAAATACCAGGGGAATGTGAGACCTGGAACAACGCATAATGGGGTTAACTGGAAGAAACGAAGGCCAGGATGCCAATGGCCGGGAAGGAAATCGCAACTCGATTCAGCAGAATCGGGTTATAGAGGTGGAAAACGGTGAAAGGCCTAATCCGGTGAACATGGCGAATTCGAACCCGGAAAACCAGATGTTGGAGGGACAAAACGCTGCTCTACAGCCCATGATTCAAAAAGCTTCAACAGAAGCAAATGAGCAGAGACAACAGGATGGAACCCGCCCTCGCCGAGATGAACAGGTAGTTAGAGGACGGGTGGAATCGGGTGCCTATAGAAGAAAATACAGCAGGGCGCAATATAACAATAGCCCCTTCACTGGGGAGATTTTGAATTCACCCTTCCCAGAAGACTTTGATTCGGCACGACTGTCGAAATATGATGGAAGTCAAGACCCACAGGTCCATATTGATGCTTTTGATACAGACATGTACATCCGAGGAATAGACAAGCCTCTTATATCTCAGATATTTTCCATAACCCTGACTGGGGCTGCGCAGGCATGGTTCTCTACCTTACCTGCCAACTCCATTGGGTCTTTTGAGGAATTCGGGGAAAAGTTCCTCTTAAACTTTGCAACAAGCAAGAAACACCCGAAGTTCGAGTTTTCACTTGGAAAGATACATCAACAACCCGGAGAAACCCTCCAGAGATACCTCAAATGGTTCAAGGACGTTGCGTTGCAGGTGCCAGGTTTACAAGAAAATGTCCACGTACATCTCGTTGTGGCTGGTTTGGATGGTACATCCAGGTTAGCCAATTCGGTCTATAAGGACCCAGTGAAGACGTTGGAAGAATTCATAACTCGTTCGAAAAAATACCTCGAACTCGAGCAAATGGAGATTGCCAATGCGCAATCTGAAGAGGGCAAAAGAATTAGCCCAAGAAGGAGAAGCCCAACCCCGAAAGGAAAGGAACGGGTTGATAATAAGAAAAAAGAGTCTAGGGCCAGAATCCCGGATGGCCGAGATCGAGTTGGAAGATATGAGAAGTACACACCGCTGAATGTGCCACGCTCTCAAATTTGGAGGGAAGTGGCAATGATGGAGATGAAGAAGGTAGAAAGACCCCGACCCATATTCGACAGAGGAGGTTTGGACAAGTCCAAATATTGTGCCTTTCATGACGGACCGGGTCATACTACTGACCAATGTTGGGATCTCCGCGATGCTGTGGAGAAATTTGTTAGAGATGGAAGGTTACGCCAATACGTGATCAAAACCCAGGGTTCCAAAAATAACAAAAGGAAGTCGGGAAACAGAAATAGAAGTAAAAGCCCAGTTCCTGAAAAGAAAAACAAAGAGGAAAGCAATCAGAAAAACGATTCCAACCATGATGAGTTCCCGGAAGCAGAATTTGACTGCAATGTAATTAGTGGTACCCTGGAAGGAGGAGGAGACACTGTGAGTGCAAGAAGAAAGTATTTGAAAGAGGTCCTATCTATTCGGGACCATCCTAAATTCAAGGAAGACTTAAACAAACCAGACCCTCCTCTCTTGTATTTCACAAAAGAGGACATGCAGGGTGTGTTGCGGGGGCATGTAGACGGATTAGTCATTGCTGGAACCTTGGTAAATTGTCGGGTTAAGAAGATTTTTGTCTATGCAGGGAGTAGTGCCGACATCATACTCTGGGACGCTTTCAAAAAGATGAACCTGGAAGAGGAGGACCTCAAACCTTGCAAAACGACCTTGATAGCTTTTAATGGAGAACATACACCTCCTAAAGGCTACATAGACTTCGGGTTGACCTTGGGAACAAAAGAAGCATTCAAATGAGAACGGGTCAAATTCATAGTGGCTGATTTCCCATCAGAATATAATATTATTGAAAAGAAGTTTTTGTATATTTCTCGGTATCTTTGTACTATCCAACATAGTATTGAAAGCACGAAACCCTGGGGACAACTTTCCATATGAAATATGATTAGAAATAGGATGAGTAGTACAAGATCGAGTACCTTTTCTAAGAGCAATGGGCAAGTGTAGATCATTTTCACCATGACACTCAAGTATTGGGGTGCTGGAACTAGAACATGGTTCAGAATCCTGGCAGTGTAGAGGCTCTGGGTTATTCACACTTTGAGGAGGCTTTCGCCTGCTATAAACTTGTCCCCATGTTGAGGAGGCTCCTGATGGTGAGGATTCTGTAGCTCCCCCTGTTTCCAAAAGTAGAGGTAATACTGTGGCATTAATAGGTTCCCATGACTGATCTTCATCTACTCCTATAGACTCCCCCTGAAGAGAAGTCGAGGGAAAGAAAGGGTCATTCTCAGAAAAAGTGACATCCATAGAGACAAAGACCTTACGAAGAGAGGGTGAATAACACTTATAGCCACGTTGAGTAGGAGAATAACCAATAAAGACACACTGGAGAGACTTAGGATCAAGCTTAGACCGTTGATGGGAGGGAATATGGACAAATACAACACAACCAAATAACTTGAGAGGTAAGGAGGAGACACCTCGGAAGGAAGGGAAGATACGAACAAGACTAGAAAGAGGAGACTGAAATTTCAGAATGCGAGATGGCATTCGATTTATCAGATACGAGGCAGTGAGAACTGCCTCTCCCCAAAGATATTTAGGAACACTCGTGGTAAACATAAGAGCCCGAGCAACTTCAAGGAGATGTCAGTTTTTTCTTTCCGCAACTCCGTTTTGTTGGGGTGTGTCAGGACACGAGCTTTGGTGAAGGATGCCATGTTGGGAAAGATATTCTCCAAGAATAGAGTTAAAATACTCTTTGCCATTATCTGTACGAAGAATTTGTATAGCAACTTGGAATTGGGTTTGAACCATGGCATGAAATTTTTTAAACACGGATGCAGCATCGGACTTATCCTTTAGAAGATACACCCAACAAACTCGAGAATGGTCATCAATGAAGGTAATGAACCATCGAGTACCTGAAATATTTTTAACACGGGCTGGACCCCATATGTCGCTATGAATTAAGGAAAATGGGGAAGAGTCATGGTGAACTTTAGAAGGATAATGAGCACGAGTATGCTTGGCAAGTTGACAAATATCACAAGAAAACAAACTTGGACTTTTATTAATAAATAAGTTTGGCAACAACTTCTGAAGATAAATAAAATTTGGATGGCCTAGCCTACGATGCCACAGCATAACATCATTACATGAATCAAAAGGAAACATAGAGTTTTTTTCTACGAAAACAGCTTCATGAGTCACATCCTCCTCAAAGTAGTAAAGTCCACCATCCTCTCTAGCACTGCCAATCATCCTCTCCGAGTCCTGTTCCTGAAAAACACAACCATGTGGAAAGAATTTAGCAAAGCAATGCAACTCAGAGGTGAGCTTGCTAATGGAAATGAGATTACAAGTCAGAGAAGGAACATAAAGAACTGATGTCAAAGTAATCAGCTCAGAAAGTTTAATGGTTCCGTGTCCCGCAATCTGGGAAAAACTGCCATCGGCGATCTTGACCCGAGAAGGTTCAGAATATGGAGTGTATGAACAAAACAAGCCAAGATTACCTGTCATATGATCAGAGGCTCCAGAATCAAGGATCCAATGATTTTGACTATCAACATGGAAAGTTGTACCTTGCTAGACCACATGACTAGTGGCCTTAGGAGGTTGCTCGTGGTAATAAAAAGAGTGTTTTGAGGAAGCCATGAATAAAAAGAGAAGGGTTGACCGTTGATGAAAAATCAAGTTTTGTAAACTTTTGATCTGACCTCTGGAACAGGAAGGGGAGAAGCCGGCGAGAAGGTCTGTGCAAGTCGCGACGGAAAAAAAACGTCTGGAAGGCGGCGCGTGGTGGCGCGTGCAGCGGCTGACGGCGATGGGTCCAGCGGCGGTCGACTCGTCGGATCCTTCTGAGTCGAATGGTCACCTCACTTTTTTGATCGGAGGTCAGTAAACTAGGTTTCTGTGTTGGACAGATTCAAGGCGGTGTTTAGGAGGTGTTTGACGGTGATGGAAGTGTTTGGATGGTTATTTCAGATTTGAATTAGGGTAGGAACGAACCCGCTCTGATACCATATTGAAAAGAAGTTTTTGTATATTTCTCGGTATCTTTGTACTATCCAACATAGTATTGAAAGCACGAAACCCTGGGGACAACTTTCCATATGAAATATGATTAGAAATAGGATGAGTAGTACAAGATCGAGTACCTTTTCTAAGAGCAATGGGCAAGTGTAGATCATTTTCACCATGACACTCAAGTATTGGGGTGCTGGAACTAGAACATGGTTCAGAATCCTGGCAGTGTAGAGGCTCTGGGTTATTCACACTTTGAGGAGGCTTTCGCCTGCTATAAACTTGTCCCCATGTTGAGGAGGCTCCTGATGGTGAGGATTCTGTAGCTCCCCCTGTTTCCAAAAGTAGAGGTAATACTGTGGCATTAATAGGTTCCCATGACTGATCTTCATCTACTCCTATAGTGGTATCAGAGCCGGATTGGGCTCGAGCTAGCCTAGTGATTGGCTAGGAGGCGGGTCGAGTACTTTGCGCTTCGGGTACTCGGTTGAGGGGGAGCATACCAATGGTGGGTTTCACACTTAAGGGGGATGAGATATTCAAGTGTGATGAGTCCCACATTGGTTGGTAATGAGTTAAGTGAAGAGTATATAAGTGAAAGGACCCATGAACCCAATGCTTTAAGGTTTTGGGTTGAGACATGGTGTCGGATCCACTTGCTACGGTTGGTGTAGCCTTAGCTCATTGGTGGTTGTTCCCCGCCACGGGCTTCCCCTGGACCCGCTTGACATTGGAGTTTGAGGGAACGAATTTCCCAACTATGGTATCAGAGCCTCGCCGTCCCTCACTTTCTATTGTGGCGTTTCTTAGCACAGGTAGGCTGGGCCTGTTACATTGTCCACTCTTCAAGCCCAATGGGCTCTCGTGTGAGGGGCGTGTTGAGATATATAGTCTCACATTGGTTGTATGTGCAACTAATGTGGAGTTTATAAGGCCTTGGGCACTCCCATCCTTTGAGCTAGCTTTTGGGGTGGTGTATCCCAAGGTTCTTTACAAATATAATTCTGGGAAGACAAACCATACACCAGTGGGACATGCTGGTTTCTACAAAGCACCAGAAGATAAAAATGGTAAGCAGTAAGAATGAAATAATTACTGTTTGTGGAGATCAAAAGAAATCCAGGGGATGCTATTTTGACACCGTCAAAGAAACTGAAGACGGACATTCGAGTCCACCCCAGTTCATCCAGGGGATAAACTCGGCAAGAAGGAAATTCCTCCACACTCAAGGAAGCCGGTCAATGTGGTTGAACTAGACATGAGAGAAGAAGTAATCCTGAGGCCTGAGCCTGACGGAGAATTATAGGACCTTGCCTTGGGAAAGGAACTTGGTCAGTTTACCCGAATTGGTAAGACTATAGATCCTCGGATCAAACAAGAGCTAGTCGGGCTCTTCAAAAGCAATATGGATGTATTTGCTCGGAAATCATCAGAGATCCCAGGGATAGATCCTGCCTTTGGCTGCCACAAGCTAGCAGTCTATCCCGGATCCACACCGGTTTCACAAAAGAAAAGGAAGTTGGGACCGGAAAGGAAACAAGTACTGGAAGAACATGTGAAGGAGTTGCTGGATGCGAGGTTCATTCGGGAAATACAGTACACAACATGGCTTGCGAACGTCGTAATGGTGAAAACACCAAACGGGAAGTGGAGAGTCTGTACTGATTATACGGACTTGAACAAGGTCTGCCCAAAATACTCTTACCCTATGCCTAACATAGACCAGCTGGTAGATAAATCGGCTGGATTTCAATTGCTGTCTTTCATGGATGCATATTTCAGTTACAACCAGATTCCAATGTACCCAGGGGACTAAGAAAAAACTGCCTTTGTTGCTGAAAAGGCTAACTACTGCTACAATGTGATGCCATTTGGGCTCAAAAACTCGGGGGCAACTTATCAAAGAATGATGAATAAAGTATTTGAAGATCAACTGGGAAAAAATGTAGAAGTATACATTGACGATGTGATAGTAAAATCTTTTGATATGACAAGTCATGTCCAAGATCTTGAACAGACATTTCAGAAGCTCAGGAAGTATCGCATCCGTCTAAACCCGGTAAAATGTGCATTTGGAGTCCCGGCTGGGAAGTTTCTGGGTTTCATGTTAACCCATAGAGGAATTGAAGCAAACCCTGACAAGTATAAGGCGGTACTTGATATGAAGATACCGTAGAATAAGAAGGAGGCTCAGCAGCTAACCGAACGATTAGCTGCATTAACCTGGTTCTTACCAAAGTCTGCTGAGAATGCCCTCCCATTCTTTAAATTATTAAAGAAGGAAGCAATGGAAGGATGAAACTCGGAATGTCAAGCCGCATTCGAAAAAGTAAAGAAATGCTTAGCAACTCCACCAGTGCTCTCAAAGCCAGAACCAGGGGACATTCTGATCCTGCATCTGGCTGTGGGGGACGAGGCAATAAGTGTTGTCCTGATCAAGGAAACCGATAAAGGCCACAAGCCGATTTATTTTATCAGTAGAGCCTTACAAGGTGCAGAGGTCAGATATCAGAAGTTAGAAAAAGTGACTTTTGCTTTGCTGATCACGGCTAGAAGATTGCGGCCATATTTTCAGGGACATCAAATAATAGTCAGGACCAATCAGCCTATACGGCAGGGGTTGCACAAGCCGGACCTGACAGGAAGAATGACTAATGGGCAATTGAGCTCAGTGAGTATGACATAACATATGAAAGTCGGAAGACCGTCAATGAAAGTAAAATGGCCTTGAAGGCCGATGCATGTGAGAGGGAAAAACAAATTTTTTTTTCTCAAGCGGAATCACACATGCAATCAAGATTCATGCTTTAAGACAACATGATGTTACCTTTGTTTGTGATTCGAACTCCAAGTTCATCAATGTCAGGTTTGAAGGGTTCAAACCATCTAACGTTGATCCACACCACCCACGTCAAGATGCAAGAACTCTTTCTTGAAGAACCACCAATTGATCACCACAAAGAGGCTTGTTATGCGCTCAATAGGTGAAGGAGGAGGTAAGGTGAATGTGTTTAGAAGAGTGATATTTTCAGCAAGAAAACATCACAAAAGTGACGCATAGAATAGAGTAGAATTGGCTAGGTGTTTTGTGAAAAACCCTAAGGAGAACCTACCCAAGTTGGCGCACAAGAGTGTGATGAGAGAGTCATGATGCAATCAGATTTTTCACTTAAAAAACTGATTGAGGTGGCGCACAAAGAGGGAGAAAAAGGTGAAGTTGTTGCAATTCAAAATTCCCAACAACCTACCTTTGAATCCTCATGAGACTAGGTCTTAACCTAGTCAAAATTCTGATCTAATGGCCATCATATGGCCAGCCATATGTGCGCCCCATTCAGCCCCAGAAACGGTCCAGATACGTTGAGCAGTTGCATTCAAATTTGAACCAACTCACTCACTGATTCTCTCAACCAACCAAATCTGATTGGAGCTTATTTGGTTGACTAGATGACACTTATAATCACACCAAATCAGCGCCCCAAACAGCCCTTGGTGATCTCCAAAGGTCTCCTCTTGATACAAGGGATTTGTTCCAACAATATCTTATCTTATCCTTTTGTTATGAAACAACTTTTCATAGCCAATTCAAATTCAAATTCAAACATTTAAATTCAAAATTCAAATTCTAAATTTAAATTCTAATTTCAAAATTCAAATTTCAAAATTCAAATTCAAAATTCAAAATTCAAAATTCAAATTTCAAAATTCAAATTTCAAATTCAAAATTTAAATATTTGATAATTAATTTAACTAATTAAATTAATTAGTAATGTCTTGGACCATCCAAGCCCATTACATGATCCATGCACCCTTTTCCCTTTTAGGTGGGCTTCCAAACTTCTTCTTGGGCTAACAACCATTATTAGGCCCAATACCTTTAATGCTAGATCATCATGACAATAAGGTGTTAGTGTGTGACCCATTAGGTCCAACATAGCACCTGACATAAATGGGCTCGGGCCCAACAAGCCCACAACCCATTTAATGACAACACAGAGCACTAGCAATGCTTTGTTGCCCCAGAACTAGTTAGATTAATGACTTGATCATCATATTATACATATTTGGTTACCGTATATATTTCCTTTCGTCTCGGTTAAATTCCCATTAAACCTAGGGAAAGGAAATGTATCAACCCTTGCGGTTTAGGGTAAGCTTTATTCGAAATAGGAAATCTTCAATTTACTGACTATAAAGGCAGATCATCTCATTATCTCTTTTACTATGCATAGATTCTCGAGTCCCAGTAAATATCATCCTGATTTCTCCGGTTTACAGATAACCTAATCTCTCAGAGATTTGACAAATTTCTTCAGCTTATCACCCTAGCCCTGTGCTCTTTCAGGACAAGCCCAACAGTGTACCTATGAGTCTCCATGTTTCAGGCAGACGAGGTATACAATCAAAGCATGCCTTCTAGAACACAGTCTAGGTAATAACTTCTGGTCTAAGGAAAGACATACCCAAATATAAAGAGACTACTCTAATGATACTATCTGTGAGATTTCCTCATAGAGTCTCTTTGTGGGTCTGTTCAATGCGAGCTATACCCTTATAGGTCCACCCACGACTTTAGCTAAGACATCCTCATATCTGTAGCACATGAGGTCTTTACCTTGTATCCAAATACAAGTAGATAAGTTGTGCTAGTCTTACCCGAGATCACTGATCCCCATTCTCAGTGTCTCTAGACTAGGAACATAAAATTAGGAATAAACGTGCGGTATCCTTGAATCCTCATGATCGTGATCTCATCACAGATACTCAAGAGATACATGTTCTATTCCAAGGGGTTTATCCAGTTACTTATATAAAATATTAACAATAATATTGAGACAAAATATGAAACAGGATAAAGAGTGATTTTATTTATTTGCGACAATATAAAAGGTCCATATATGTCCTAATCTAATCAAAAGATTGTCTCTAGGACATCCATATACTAACAGTCAAATCACAAGCTCTAGCCGACTTCATAATGGAGCTAACACCGTTGAACCCGAAATATGAAGAATCTGGGGATACATGGAAGGTCTATGTAGATGGATCCTCCAACAATAAAGGAAGTGGAGCTAAAATCATACTCGAAAGCCCTGAAGGGGTGACAATTGAACACTCCTTAAACTTGGGCTTCCCAACTTCGAACAATCAAGCAGAATACGAAGATCTGATAGCCGGGTTGATGCAGGCTAAAGAACACAGAGCTAAGAAGGTGAAAATCTTAGTGACTCACAGTTGGTAACTTCGCAGATAGAAGGAAAGTATCAGGCCAAAGGTCCTCTACTGATGAAGTACTTGAGTAAGGTTCAAGAAAATAATGGCCGACTTCAATGAAGTACAGGTTACTCATATTCCTCGAGGGGAAAATTGTCGAGCTGATATCTTGTCTAAATCGGCAAGTACCAAAAACCCAGGCAACCACAGAACTGTGGTACAACAAAGCATAACAATGCTAAGTTGTGTGATGGTTATCACCTCGACAAATGACTGGAGACAACCTGATGACAGAAGCGCATAGAAAAGTGGCTAAACAGAAAGTTAGGATTTTTACAAAAGAGTAACCCTCCGGTTCTCAATTTCTATATTCAAATAACAAAATTCAACTCTCTAAAATAATGGTCATAAGTACCCTTTTATAGACTAATTACAAATTGATTCAAAATTCAAAATCTAAAATTCTAAAAATAATAAAACTTCTTAAAATAATTATAACAGTAATTAACATCTAAAAATAAATAAAAAATTACAAATAAATAATTCAAAATACATCCCAAATCTTTAATCTCAAATCACGCCAAATATGTTGCTTTTCTTTTCTTCCCAAACAAATCACAATCATATCTGTTGCTTTATTGGGACTTGGATTTGATTATAATTTGTTATATTTCAAATCATTGCCTTTTTCAACAATTGGGTCATACTTATTGGGCCACAACTCGAGTTGACTACGAGCTTCTTGAATCAATGGTTGGGCCATGTACAATGGGCCAATTATAAGTGCATCATTCTCTTCTACTAGGAAAAGATTCGTCCTCGAATCTTGTTTATCTTCATTAATCTCAACTTCTTTAGACAAAAACTCAAATGATAAATCTTCCTCTATTAGATCTTCATAATCTGATTCTCCATCAGATTTATTATAGACTGGATTATCATTATAAACTGAATTTTCATCGTAAGATGGATAATCATCATAAATGAGATAATTATCAATAATCGGATAATCATCATAAATTGGATTATCATCTTAGATCGGATCATCATCACAAATTGGATTATGATCATAGACTTCAAAGTCAGGAATGCTGATTTGCATCTCGATATCTTGAAAAGTGGATTGATTTACAGGTCGTACTTCCCAATTCTGTCCCTGGTTTAGAATCCTCAAGGGATTGACGTCCTCTTCTTCGTCATCAGATGCGTCATCTAATTCCATTCCTTCTTCGGATTGAATGTCCAACTTTGTCCACGCAAGTCGCCGCTCCAAATATTGACTTTCCATGCTCTGCACCTCCATAAGAGTTTGCTTCAAAATTTGAATTTTAATGCATACCCGCATGAGTCGTCGCTCCAAATCTTGAATTCTCTTTCTCTGTGGCGCACACATAGTTGCTTGAAAACTTGGACTTTCTTGTCCAACGCTTGCTCAAGTTGTTCCTTCAAATCCTGGATCCGCCTTCCGAGCTCTTCATTTTCTATATCTCGCGGGTCAATCTGACGCAGTTGTCTATATTCTTCAGGAACGAATCCATGTTTCCTACCATCGTGACTCTGTCGCCGTCGACCTCCACGATTCTGTTCAGCCATGGGTTGAAAGCAACCTAGTGCTCTGATACCAAATGATGTGACTAAACAGAAAGTTAGGATTTTTACAAAAGAGTAACCCCCGGTTCTCAATTTCTATATTCAAATAAAAAAATTCAACTCTCTAAAATAAGGCTCATAAGTACCCTTTTATAGACTAATTACAAATTGATTCAAAATTCTAAATCTAAAATTCTAAAAATAATAAAACTTCCTAAAATAATTATAACAGTAATTAACATCTAAAAATAAATAAATAATTACAAATAAATAATTTAAAATACATCCCAAATCTTTAATCTCAAATCACGCCAAATATTTTGCTTTCCTTTTCTTCCCAAACAAATCACAATCATATATGCTGCTTTATTGGGACTTGGATTTGATTGAAATTTGTTATATTTCAAATCATTGCCTTTTTCAACAATTGGGTCATACATATTGGGTCACAACTCAAGTTGACTACGAGCTTCTTGAATCAATGGTTGGGCCATGTACAATGGGCCAACTATAAAAACATCACAACCTATAGTGGCATGCCTTGAGAAAGGAATACTGCCAGAAGATTGACTGGAATCTAGAAAGTTGGTCCGAGATGCGGCATAATACACAATTGTGAAGGATCAGCTGTTTAGAAAAGGGTTGCACGTACCCATGCTGAAATGCTTGAACTCGGAAGAAGCAAAATATGTTCTGGCCGAGATACATGAAGGAATCAATGGCCATCACATGGGAGGCAAAGCTTTGGCCAGAAAGGCCCTCCGAGCTGGTTGCTACTGGCCGACTATGGAGGCAGACTCTAAAGACCATGTCAAGAGATGTGACAGTTGTCAGAAGCATGCGAAGCTTTCTTTCGCCACCTGAAGAACTGAAATAGAGCTCGACGTCATGGCCCTTTTTCAAATGGGGAATGGATTTTTTGGGACCCTTCAAAGATGCAGAGGGGTAGTTAAAGTGGTTGATTGTAGCTGTGGATTATTTCACAAAGTGGATAGAAGCAGAACCAGCCACCACAATCACCTCAGCTAGAGTACAAAGGTTCTTTGAATGGAACATAGTCTCCAGATTAGGAATACTGGGCGAGGTGGTTACTGATAATGGAACACAATTTACAGATAAAAGGTTCCAACAATTGATGAAAGACTTGCAAGTCAAACATCGCTTTGCATCTGTGGAACACCCACAGTCAAATGGACAAGCTGAAGCAGCAAATGAGGTAATCGTGAATGGTCTCAAAAAATGAATGTTCGATACCGAAGAAAGCTGGGTTCAGCAGTTCTACTTTGTCCTTTGGGGATACAGAACGAGTACCCAAACTACAACAGGGGAAACCCCCTTTCGACTAACATATGGTTGCGAAGCTATGATCCCGGTGGAAATCGGAGAATCTTCTTGGAGGAAGATGAAGAGTAGCGAGCAAGGCAAGCAGCAGAACAGTAAGCTACTCATAGCCGAGTTAGACCTTGCTGACGAAGCTCGGGTTACAGCTCACTGCCGGGATATGATGGCCAAACGACAGATGGAAGTCAGATACAACAAGAAGGTGAGGCCAAGAATTTTCAAGAAAAATGATTTGGTACTCAAGAGAGCGGATATTGGAAATAAAAATGCCAGAGATGGAAAGTTAGCTGCAAACTGGGAAGGACCATACCGAGTTAGAAAAAAGCTCGAAAAAGGAGCTTATATCCTAGAAACAGTGGAAGCAAAGAAATTAAGCGGACTTGGGATGCAGATAAGCTGAAAATATATTATAGCTAAATCTGGAGTCTAACTTCTAAATATTTCAATATTTCAATTTGTTCAGAATTTCCTAGATGAAGTTTTTTCCTCTATTAGGGATTTGACTAAAGCCGAATATGCCGGCAAATTCATGTAGCAAGCAATTTGATATCAATAAATGAGGAATTTTTTCTTTTTAAAAGATTTGTCCTTATCTATTTTCGATGCATCATTACGAAATCCGAGATACAAGTACAATTTGTCATAGTGACTCTGATCAAGTCAAAATGCTCCTTATTTCGGTCTAAGAACCAAAAGGGATAGGTGACAGTGTTGTCTTTATCTTAGGTAAAGTTGAATTAAAAAATTCAAATTATAGCAAATGGTTAAGTCAATAACGACAAGATCCATTATTAATACAGGCATACCAAAATGGTAAAGTCAAACCAAACATGCGTCATGGAAAATGACATAAAGCGGAATCTGTATAATGCTTTGACTTCGGCCAAGTCAATAATATAAAACTCGTAAGATGCAAGGGTTTAGTAAAATTATCTGAGTTGGAAAAATTACCAAGTATGGGGTAAAACTCGAATACAGATTAACGCACAACTCGAAAAAGACCGGGTTAAAAAAGTAAAATCAACCCAAGTTGTAACTCATCCACGATGGGGCAACTCGGACAAGGTTTGAAATACGTGAAAATTGCCTAAGTTGTGAACTTAGCTGATAAAGGCATACGCCCACTTGTCAAAAAACAAGATTATGCTAAATCCTTAGAAGTATTCAATGAATGCTCAAGGAAAGTACGACAAATTATGAAAACCAAATTACCTAGATAAATGCATCTATGGTAACTCCGGGAAGTGAGAAATGCAAGATGTCAAATCATAAAGCGGAGTATAAGAAGAAAACAGAAGTATTCAAAGAGAAAATTTTAACCGGAGTAAAATCGGCAATATTCAAAATAAGTTAAAAAGGGGCCCAAAGACCTCAACAACAAAAAAAAGTTACAAAATAAAACTGGCATCCCGGCCCTTCATGCAGTAGGAGGAGCAGGCTGAGTGCTAACTTCTTCACCTCCCTCTACCATGGTCTCTTCCCCGCCTTCTGTCCGAGTAACAGAGTCACAAGGTGGAGATTCTAGAGGGGGACCTACAATCAAGCCCTTGCTGACATACGCCTTGGGATGTATTCTGGTTGTATTAAATGCTAATTCTGGGTTGACAACCTTCAGTTGATTAAGAGCATTGTTGAAAGAACCCACCACTGATTTCTCGAGTTCAACTCGATAGTTTTCGGCGGTGGACTTAGCTTCCTTCAACTCCGCCTCAACCTTTTCGAACATAATCTTGAAATCAGTCAGCGACTTGTGATTAAAGGCATGTAAGGATTGAAGTTCGTTATGCTCCCTTTGAAGGTTGGTGAAACTATCTTTAGTCTCCGCCAACGTCGAAACAACGTGGTCCTTTTCTTCCTTTACCTGCGATAAGTCAGCAATGGCCTTGGCTTTTTCTCCCTGGCATGTATTCAAGTCATTAAGGGTGCGAAGATAATTATCCTTCAAAGATAGGAATGGCTTAACCATGGTGGACATTTTCATACAACCCAACTCCATATCCTCTAATTCCCTTACTTGCGTTGAGGTGAATGGGGAATAGTTAAAGAAAATCTCAGGGGGGCAAATGTAACACCCCGTGTATACTCGGAATATTAACATTACATCGTATTAAGCGGTGTTTAATTAAAAATTACGGAATATTCTTTTTCTTTTCAATTATGACGTCATTATCAATTACCAACTTGATTACTTAATCAATTTCATAAAATATCGCCTGTATGTAAATTGCAATAAGACATCTACTGGAATACCTCAATATATAGATAAAGTGTGTATCTAAATCACGGCATTACATCAAGTAATCCGGACAATATCCTGATACATTATTACAACTCCAAAAGACTCAAGACATAGTCAAGACATAATAATACTATGTGTCATGGACAATCCTCATGCTCACCAAATAAACATAGTAAACAACAAGTCTCAACATCAAACTCCAAACATACACTGAAGCTATAAGCATATAAACCGCATGCAAATCCAGCATCCAATCATGGCAGCATAATATAACAGCAATCTAACTCAGCTCCGGCCTCCTGCCGCCTGAGGTCTCAACATTACCTGACCCTGAAATAAGCATTCCTCAAACGTGGGGTGAGATCTCTAAACCAGAAATCTCAGTAAGACAAGGGGTCCTCAAGGATCTTCCACCCCAAGCTCACTTACATGTGCAATATAAGTTCAAAAAGCATTTATATCAATATCAGTTCCAAAACTATGTAGTGCAACAGATATCTATGGCATATGTGTAAACACTATCTACTGGCCAGAGAAATGTAGGAATACGTCTATTCCCTACATGTAGTACAAGGAACACCGCTTGCACCTCACCCACAGCCTCACCCTCTTGTATGTTCTACATACTCAGACTTACCGTATAGGTGGAACACCTCCATGCATATCAACAAGGCACTAACATATAATAGCTCAACAGCATTTCCAAAACATCCAAAAGCATGTAACACAGCATGCATATACCATATCCCCATGGGGCATGGTGGAACCACAACATGGCTAAATCGAGGCCACGAAAGTTTACCTCTAAGCTAGCTATCCAATGCCACAAGCTCAAAGTCCAATCACAGCAGATCACAATCTGATATGGACCAAATATAAATCAATAAACATGTACCACATGCATACAATTAAAGACAACGTCTTCTCATTACGTTTTCAAGTCTTAAAGCTTCTAACAAAGCCACAAGCCCTTAATCCCATGATTCTGGCTTAATCCATTAAAAATAGAAGTTCAACTTCATCAATCTAGGGTCTACAAACCCCCAATAGCCTACTGTATGCACAGCACAGCTACTGTTCTGCGAAATCCCAGAATATCTGGATACTCCTCGGGACCATATCCGGATATCTCACTGTCCATATCCGGATATGCAATATCCACGTATACAGATTCACATATCCGGATATATAATATCCAGATATCTCAAAACCCCATATCCGAATACACATATCCGGATATCCCATATCCGGATATTCCACGGGTAGATATCCGGATATTTCATGACAGAATGCAGTTTCTGCATTTTCGTGAAGATATCCCAAAAAGGTTCCCTTTTACCGATTTTAAACACTTAATCATGCATTTATAGGCGTGTTCAACATTACCCAACAACAAGTTATCATCTTTTAACCTTAACATGAATCAAGCTTCCATTTTTAAGCCTTTAAATTCAAGTTAAAGGTTGGTACACATACCCCAGCTCAAAACAGAAGGAAAGGTTGCCTTTTGGAGCTCACAATCAGTCTCAAGCTACTGTCACAAGAGGATGCACGAAAATGGTAAGAAAGGTTGACCCTTTAGCACAAAAGATCAACACTTGGACCACCAAAACCAAGACAAGGCTTCTCTCAACCCAAAACCAACAAGTCAGCAACCAAACTTCCCTCACACTGACTTCACAACACAGAACAAGACCACCAACACACTCCCAAAGATGATCCTCACTCACACAAAGTGTTTAGGAGAAGAGTTTGTGAAGGAAATGGCCACAAGCTCAAGAAATGATGAAGGGAAGGCAATGGAACAGTAGCCAACACTCAGCCACCAAGTGAGTCACGTAGGGAATTTTGGTCCTAGGGTTTTGTGCCCATAATGGGAGTATTTAAAGCCCAAACACACTTAAACACACAGTATTAACTTTAATTGCTACGCTTAGCATTGTAATCCCAAACTTTGGATTATGAAACTACATAATTTTCTAAAGTTTATGAAACTACATAATTTTCTAAGATTTATCATATTTTTCTTATAATTTTCTGATCACCTTTTCAGTACGCGTTTTTCAAAGCCAGTACCGGTTTCTAGCACCAGTTCTCATTATTTGGACTTGAAACTCGTTTTACAAGTCCTATATATTATTCTAGTAATTATCATGCACTTACTTTAATTTTCCGGGATACTTTTTCGGCACGCATTTATACCGACTAGCAGAACCGGTATCTGCACTTTTCTTCCGAAAAGCGACTTTCAGCATTCTTAATCACTTACCATAATTATTAAGCCTCATAAATAATTATTAGGGTCAATTATGGAATCATTTCCTATTTTTGCATAATTAATTAATTAAATACCTTAATTAACGGTGCGGGTTCTTACAGCAAACGACATCCCGGAGAGCACCAGTTATTCTGGATTTCCATAATGCATGCTTGGAAATATCGGAGGACGGTGGGGGCATAGCCGGCTTCGACATTCCCTGGGAAGAAACAGGAGTACGCTTCTCAGGATTCCCCTTGGACTTGTCACTATGGGCTCCTTTGTTCTTCTCGATAGTAAGGGAAGGATGTTTCTTAGATCTTTCATCGGGGGTTTTTCTTTTCTTGCCCGTCGAGTCAGTAACAGCGCCCTTGTCACCCAGTTTAAAACCGAGAGCCAGCTAGGCTAGTCGTCCTTTTCACCTTACTGCTCGCCTGGTTGTTGGTCTGCCATATCAGAAACTACAAAACAAAGCGGCAATCGGGTCATAAAATGCAATATACAAGCAGTATAAATGTAGAAATAAACATACTTAATTCGGCATCATGCTCCTCTTAAGACTTATAAATGAGGGATGCAACACTGGCATGTTTGTATGACTGCAAATATGTGCCAATGGCAATGGCACTATTGATGTCGGCAGGGCTTAACTCCGACTCGTTGAAGCGTTAGCTTGAAGGTGGAAATTGGAAATGGTCAAATGACCAACAAAAGGGAAACTTTCCCTCCACATCCTCGGTACCACGGGTATGGAGAAACCATACCTCTTTATCGGGGTGTGCAGAAACTTTAAAGAACTGGTCTTTAAATTTTTTAAAAGACTCAGTATAAACCCGAAAAAGTCTACGACTCGGAACACCCCGGATGGTAACCCAACCCTTTCTTTTCGGTCGTTCACAACCGGTTCGACACGAAACAACTTGGAAAAAGTAAAAAAAGACACAAATAGAAGGCTGAAGAGCAAGGTATGCAAAAAAAATGCTCAAATGCCTTAACAAAACCCCAGCTATTGGGATGAAGCGGGGTGGGTGATATATGGAGATGATTGAGAATGTCCATTTGGAACTCGGTCAAAGGAAACCGAATTCCAAGTTGAGTCACGAC
The DNA here is from genome assembly GCF_033153095.1 of Gastrolobium bilobum. Lineage (NCBI taxonomy): Eukaryota > Viridiplantae > Streptophyta > Magnoliopsida > Fabales > Fabaceae > Gastrolobium > Gastrolobium bilobum. The sequence goes on along the minus strand of NW_026896423.1, from coordinate 100,765 downwards.
ATCACGATAGAAGAAAAAGAAACAAGGGTCTTCTTCTGCCCCGCCAGAGCAAACCGGCTCATCTTGTAACACCCCGTTCTAGAATCGGTTTGTTAACATCGCATTATGATATTAAGCGCAGTTACAATCACATTGGTTCAATTAGAAATCCGGATAAATTTTCCTTTTTGTACAAAGCCGAATTTAAAATACCCAATTGCGTGATCATAACCATATTACGTTGCGGAATAAAATAAACTAAGCTTAACATCATATTCGTATTTCATTAGACCACGCGTTGTTAAATGTCTTCATTTCTTTTATTATTATATGAATAAAATACTTCCTATATAGTCCTCATCTTCTACTATGTTGTAGATCTCTTTGTTAGCTTCAAGTGGGCACAAACTGCGCTCAAATCGGAGCTCTGTATCTCGAGTTATGCTAGTTTTACTAAACTAAGTTTTTGTTGATTTTCCGAATTGAGCGTTTTGGCGCCCAACTGTGCGTTTAAACTCCCAGAGGCAGAAAATTTTTCCTTCTCCAGGTCTCTAGAGCATTTTGGCGCCCAACTTGCGCGTCAAAACACCCACTTGAGCGTTTTGGGCCCATTCTCACGTTAAAACGCCCAAGGGCAGAAAGTTTTCCTCCATTTCACGAACATAGCGCGTTTTAGAGCCCATTTCAGCGCTAAAATGCTCTCCAGCTGGGCCAAACATGCCTCCCCTGTTTTCATATACTTTCTTAAGGAATTTCCTCCCTTTTTCACAATTCTCTTAACACCTAAGAGGCAATCTTACATCATATCATGCTTCAATAGTTGCATCATTTTCATAATTCATTATATAATCCCAAAGGATAAAATATAATTCAACATTCCATCATCTACCTTCAACAATTCTTTTACAATCTAAAGGATAAAGACATGATTCATATCACATCCATATTCAAATATACAATTACACCATTGTTCTTCAAAAGGATTACATACCAAAGACTTAGAAATAACAATTGATCAAAGTCCCAAAATGGTGCACAGTGGCTAAACAACATCAATGATCAACTTCTAAGTCCTATATGCATTCATATACAACTAATGCATCAAAATATCCTATACTTAGGTTTTCTACATTTAAGGAATCTTAAAATGTTATATGTCAGGTACCATCTACTCATGCTTCTTGCCTCGGTCAACCTCACCTCTATCAGTACCTGAAATGATGCCCCACAACATGGGGTGAGATATACGAATATATCACAGTAAACCTAGGGTCCTTGGAGATCACTCAACCCTAAGGTTAACTTCCGATGTACATATAATCATAACATCTTAACACATTCTTATTCATTAACATCACATGGACTTCCAAGAGAGATCCACGAAGGGCTGTTTCTCTTAGGCTCTTACCACATGGAGATCCACATAGGGCTGTTTCCAAGGGAAGTTCCTACCAATCATCCTCATCATAATGATATCAATCATAACCTCAATCACAATCCTCAACCATTACCTAATTCATTATTTCTACCTCTATTAACCATTCATCAATTACTCTTAAACAATCAAGCATCAGTCAATCATCATTAAGCAATCATAATATTTTTTAATGCATGAGCATACAATTACTATCATCATTACATATCACACCTCATAAATCATTCCTCTTCAACGAAGGATGGTGGAACAATCAAGGGGATCAACTCCAGGGTCCAAAGGTTTACCTTGCTCTTGAACTTTCCTCAAAGCTTTTCTTTCCTCAATTGAACACAACCACAAGGGTTGGTCACTCCACTTGGTTCTGTTGCCTCAATCCTATCAATACAAGGATCACAATCAAATCTACAATCAACAATGGCTTACCATTCAAGAACATCCTTGATTTCAAGCATAACTTTCTCAAATATCAAAGCATGCTAAAATGACAATCTAAACTCATTTCTACTGTTTATTTATCATTTTTAACAACATTTACAAAGGTACTAAGCCTCCATCAAACTCAAAATCATAAAACCCACAAAACACTATTCATCATCTTCAACCTCTAGAAAACTCCATGAACACAAGGTTGGAGAAGTGGAAACTTACCACAATAGGTCACACAACCAAGAAATAGAGGTCTCCTAAGCTCCCATGGATGAAAATGCCCCCAAACTCCTCAAATCTTCAAGGAACTCGAAATCTTTGGAGGGAGATATCTCTCTCCACAAGTCTTCCCACTCAAAACCAAGCTAGGATTTGCAATGAGGGAAGGATTCTCTACGTTTTTGGCTTTGGAACGGATGAATTTCATTGAGAGATGAAGGAGCTAGGGTTTGAAGCTTGAAAATGGTCTCTCCCTCTCCTTTCTCTCTGTTTTGATCGACGGGTAGGAGAAGAAGAAATGTGAATGAGGTTGGTGTTTTGTCACTTATAAAAGGTTAAGTGACTTTAACCGGGTATGAGCTCATCTATCTGTTCAACTCCGTTCTCTTTTAAACTTTACCCAAAGGTCTGGAATATTTTTCTAGGAATATTTCCACTTTTACTTTTATATTTTGGGTACTTTTGCCTACACTCATTTATACCCCTTAATTCTCACTGACTGCACTTTTTACCTCTGAATTTCCCTTAACTCATTAATTTTAACCTCTTGCTTAATTCTACCCACTTATACATGCTTGGTTACTTGATTAAAACTAATTAATTAAATTCTTAAATTAGGGGTATTATACATCTTCTCGGGGAGGGGCTATATCGTAGTTATCCAACTGCCCAACGGGAAGACCGGCCACATCATCTGAACTCATCTCGGATGTGGTATTTAAAACCTCGAAAGCTACCCACATAAACCGGGATACTAACGAGGCAGAAGGAGACTCAAAACATGACTCGGCAGAGCTCGAATCATCAACAGCTTCTTGAGGAGAAGATGCCATAAATTTTCAAGTATCTTAGCTTTTATAAGTTCAATTTTCATCATGATCTGTAACATTAAGTCTAACCCCCTTATTGGCATTAGCAAATTTTTATTGATTCGGGAAAATTGATCTTATGATCCTGTTGAACCTGGTTAATTATGTCATTGTTTTTGTTCTACTATGTTGCTATTTAATTTAATTTTATTTATTGTATCCCAAAAAAATCCAATACTTTCTTTACTCAAAGTTCTACCACTATTGGAAGAAATGGAAAATTTATTTCTCACAAAAGTGAAAATTTCACAGAACCATGAGACAAGCACAGATTATGTTGACTTCCTTTGTCTGTATCATGTTGTTCCTACTCTGCTTTGATCTTACACAGCAAACAAGTAATTAAAACAATATGTTATTACAATTTTAGTTTAATGTCATTGCTTGCATTTCATTTTACTCCAATCATGCCCTCGTAATCAATTTTTTGCCTTTCATTTGATAGGATAATAGTAGTTGGGTTATAAAGTTTAAGGATGTGGCTATTTTGAGTTGCTTGGCAAAAAGTACTTTGAATTTCTTTTTTATTATGTGTCATTTAGTGCTGATTTTTGTCATTTAGTGGTGTCATGGAAGGTTTGTAATAGACTTTTATTAATGTGATCGAGGAATATGAAAGGTCAGAAAAAGTTTATGTTGCTTCTCTCTTTTCTTCTTCTCAATACAATCTAATATTTTTGGTTAAATTACATGATACCACCTTAAACTTAGGTGATTTTTCAAATAGCCACCTTGTACTTTCAATTAAAACAATTATCCACCTTATTCTATAATATTGAATCAATTAAGCATATTTATTAAGTTTATGAAAAAGTTAACCCTGCATTTCGAACTTTCATTCTGCTTGGCGGTGTTTAACATTTGTCATCATCAGTTTAATCAAGTTAAAAGTGTAACGAAAAAGAATTGGTTGACCTATGAGCTAGGGCACGACCATGATTGTAGGTAATGGACCAGAGATAAAATAGAATTGTAGACCTCAAAAAATTGGGTGGGTGATCCTTGTAAGCCGAAGAGCTACTCTTAGGAGGGCTTTAAATGCAACTATAATACTTCATTTCCTCCCCGGTTGAATCACTATGAGTACTTTCTGTATATCCTTATGTGCTTTGACTATAACTTCATGTCATGATCTTTATGTGGATGTCAATCTCTGGACATCAGTGAAGTTTAGAAATGCTTCAAAATATTGGAAATGATCTAGCACAATCTGAGGTGACAAATATTTGTCTTGTGAATAAGGTAGCAGGAACTCCTAAAGTCTCATAAATACATGTTAAATCAAATAATAGTTCTATTTCCAATATCGAGTTCGGGGAACTTTCTTTGCGCTTCCTTCTTAAGCACAGGGACATTGGGTCACTCGATGGAAATTTCATATACCTAGATATTTATGATAGAATTTGGTTCCCCTATAGTTACTCTTCTTGGGATTTTTTCAACACATCTTTTAGCCATTGATATTAGTTGCTATGGCTATAAAGCACCAATCTAAGTCATTCAACTTGCTGCTAGATCAAGTAATGATAGTATACTTTTGAAATTTTCCTAGATCAGAGATGATCGACATAGTAAATTTTATGTGTACTTATACTTTGTTGAAGTGGGGAAACTTCATAAATCCCAAAGAAGGAAATTCAATATAATATGGAATAGATCTTCATTGTGTGAATCATTCATACCACATTATTTTCTTGCAACCATTATGTCTAACAAAAAATCATTAATGGAAAATAAACATCAAATTTTAATTTGCAAGACAAAATATTCAAGTTTTCCACACTTTCTTAATGGAGTGGTGATTTATGAAGTCAGACACATGGATGTTTTAATTCGTAAGACAAAATATTCAAGCGTTCCCCACTTTCTTAATGGAGTGGAAACTTATGAAGTCAGACACACGGATAATGCACTTTCGACCTTTGAGCAAGATGGTATGATGTTTTCTTTGTTAAAATTTAATGTGCTAAAACATTGTTATACTGCCTTGCCTTACTAACACTTACCTTGACTAAAAAATGGTATTACTTGCAAATGTCTTACAAACAATTTTAATTAATTGCAATTAATGCTCTGTTTAAGATATAAGGGAATTATAGAACTCAAAAAATTGGGTGGATGATCCTTGTGAGCCCGAAGAGCTACTCTTGGGAGGGATCAAATGCAACTATAGCACTTCAGTTCCTCCTCAGATTGTATCACTTTGAGTACATTCTGTATATCCTTATGTTCTTTTGACTATAACTTCATATCATGATATTAAAGTTTATAAAAAAAATAAATGAGGTCAATTCATATTTATCATCCTGCAGATGTTAGTATCTTATAAATATTTAAGTCATTAGTTTTTTAAGCCTAAAATATAATTCACTCTCTTGAACCTTTTGAATTGAGTGACACTTGTATACTAAGTAAAGAACTTTGTGAACTATATAAGTCATGATATATTTAACAATACATTTTAACTAATTTCGTTCAAATATTGCTAGAGATCATACTCGATTTATATTATATCGTAAATATTTATATTTATGGTATAATAATTTTTATTTTCGCCACTCCTCGTGTATATTTCTGGATCCTCCACGACTTGCATTTACTACCATATTGCATCATTGGTCTTATAGCAATTTAGTAGACTTTTCCTTGGAGTTAGATAGGCCCTTTTGAAAAATTTCAGCTTAGTGTTGGTTTAGGAATCTTAGCTTTCATAAATTTTCAATTATCTTAGCTTTTATAAGTTCAATGTTCATCATGATCTGTAACATTAAGTCTAACCGCCTTATTATAGTCCATTGGCATTAACAAATTTTTATTGATTCGGGAAAATTGATCTTATGATCCTGTTGAACATGGTTAATTATGTCATTGTTTTTGTTCTACTATGTTGCTATTTAATTTAATTTAATTTATTGTATCCTAAAAAAATCCAATAGTTTCTTTACTCAAAGTTCTATCACTATTAGAAGAAATGGAAAAATCGTTTCTCACAAAAGTGAAATTTTCACAGAACCATGAGACAAACACAGATTATGTTGACTTCCTTTGTCTGCATCATGTTGTTCCTACTCTGCTTTGATCTTACACAGAATTAAAAAAATGTTATTACAATTTTAGTTTAAAGTCATTGCTTGCATTTCATTTTACTCCAATCATGCCCTCGTAATCTATTTTTTTCCTTTCATTTGAAAGGATAATAGTAGTTGGGTTACAAAGTTTAAGGATGTGGCTATTTTGAGTTGCTTGGCAAAAAGTACTTTGAATTTCTTTTTTATTATGTGTCATTTAGTATTGATTTTTGTCATTTATTGGTGTCATTGAAGGTTTGTAATAGACTTTTATTAATGTGATCGAGGAATATGAAAGGTCAGAAAAAAGTTTATGTTGCTTCTCTCTTTTCTTCTTCTCAACCCAATCTAATATTTTTGGTTAAATTACATGATACCACCTTAAACTTAGGTGATTTTTCAAATAGCCACCTTTTACTTTCAATTAAAACAATTATCCACCTTATTCTATAATATTGAATCAATTAAGCATATTTATTAAGTTTAAGAAAAAATTAACCCTACATTTCGAACTTTCATTCTGCTTAGTGGTGTTTAACATTTGTCATCATCAGTTTAATCAATGTAAAAGTGTAACGAATAAGAATTGGTTGACCTATGAGCTAGGGCACGACCATGATTGTAGGTAATGGACCAGAGATAAAATAGAATTGTAGACCTCAAAAAATTGGGCGGGTGATCCTTGTAAGCCGAAGAGCTACTCTTAGGAGGGCTTCAAATGTAATTATAATACTTCATTTCCTCCCCGGTTTGAATCACTATGAGTACTTTCTGTATATCCTTATATGCTTTTGACTATAACTTCATGTCATGATCTTTATGTGGATGTCAGTCTCTGGACATCAGTGAAGTTTAGAAATGCTTCAAAGGAAGTTATATTGGAAATGATCTAGCACAATCTGAGGTGACAAATATTTGTCTTGTGAATAAGGGAGCAGGAACTCCTAGAGTCTCAGAAATACATGTTAAATCAAATAATAGTTCTATTTACAATATCAAGTTCGGGGAGCTTTCTTTGTGCTTAATTCTCAAGCACTGGGGCATTGGGTCACTCGATGGAAATTTCATATACCTAGATATTTATGATAGAATTTGGTTCCCCTATAGTTACTCTTCTTGGGATTTTTTCAACACATCCTTTAGCCATAGATATTAGTAGCTATGGCTATAAAGCACCAATCTAAGTCATTCATCTTGCTGCTAGATCAAGTAATGATAGTATACTTTTGAAATTTTCCTAGATCCCAGATGATCGACATAGTAAATTTTATGTGTACTTATACTTTGTTGAAGTGGGGAAACTTCATAAAACCCAAAGAAGGAAATTCAATATAATATGGAATAGATCTCCATTGTGTGAATCATTCATACCACACTATTTTCTTGCAACCATTATTTCTAACAAAAAATCATTAATGGAAAATAAACATCAAATTTTAATTCGCAAGACAAAATATTCAAGTATTCCACACTTTCTTAATGGAGTGGAGATTTATGAAGTCAGACACATGGATGTTTTAATTCGTAAGACAAAATATTCAAGCGTTCCCCCACTTTCTTAATAGAGTGGAAACTTATGAAGTCAGACACACGGATGATGCACTTTCAACCTTTGAGTAAGATGGTATGATGTTTTCTTTGTTAAAATTTAATGTGCTAAAACATTGTTATACTGCTTTGTCCTACTAACACTTACCTTGACAAAAAAATGGTATTACTTGCAAATGTCTTACAAACAATTTTAATTAATTGCAATTAATGCTCTGTTTAAGATAAAAGGGAATTATAGAACTCAAAAAATTGGGTGGATGATCCTTGTGAGCCGAAGAGCTACTCTTGGGAGGGATCAAATGCAACTATAGCACTTCAGTTCCTCCTCAGATTGTATCACTTTGAGTACATTATGTATATCCTTATGTGCTTTTGACTATAACTTCATATCACGATATTAAAGTTTATAAAAAAAATAAATGAGGTCAATTCATATTTATCATCCTGCAGATGTTAGGATCATATAAATTTTTAAGTCATTAGTTTTTTAAGGCTAAAATATAACTCACTCTCTTGAACCTTTCGAATTGAGTGACACTTGTATACTAAGTAAAGAACTTTGTGAACTATATAAGTCATGATATATTTAACAAAACATTTTAACTAATTTCGTTCAAATATTGCTAGAGATCATACTCGATTTATATTATATTGTAAGTATTTTTATTTATAATATAATAATTTTTATTTTCGCCCCTCCTCGTGTATATTTCTGGATCTGCCACGACTTGCATTTACTACCATATTGCATCATTGGTCTTATAGCAATTTAGTAGAATTTTTCTTTGAGTTAGATAGGCCCTTTTGATAAATTTCAGCTTAGTGTTGGTTTAGGAATCTTAGCTTTCATAAATTTTCAAGTATCTTAGCTTTTATAAGTTCAATGTTCATCATGATCTGTAACATTAAGTCTAACCGCCTTATTATAGTCCATTTGTATTAACAAATTTTTATTGATTCGGGAAAATTGATCTTATGATCGTGTTGAACCTGGATAATTATGTCATTGTTTTTGTTCTACTATGTTGCTATTTAATTTAATTTAATTTATTGTATCCCAAAAAACTCCAATAGTTTCTTTAGTCAAAGTTCTATCACTATTGGAAGAAATGGAAAAATCGTTTCCTACAAAAGTAAATTTTCACAGAACCATGAGACAAGCACAAATTATGTTGACTTCCTTTGTCTGCATAATGTTGTTCCTACTCTGCTTTGATCTTACACAGCAAACAAGTAATTAAAACAATATGTTATTACAATTTTAGTTTAATGTCATTGCTTGCATTTCATTTTACTCCAATCATGCCCTTGTAATCTATTTTTTGCCTTTCATTTGATAGGATAATAGTAGTTGGGTTACAAAGTTTAAGAATGTGGCTATTTTGAGTTGCTTGGCAAAATGTATTTTGAATTTCTTTTTTACTATGTATCATTTAGTGCTGATTTTTGTCATTTAGTGGTGTAATTGAAGGTTTGTAATAGACTTTTATTAATGTGATCGAGGAATATGAAAGGTCAATAAAAGTTTATGCTGCTTCTCTCTTTTCTTCTTCTCAACCCAATCTAATATTTTTGGTTAAATTACATGATACCACCTTAAACTTAGGTGATTTTTCAAATAGCCACCTTGTACTTTCAATTAAAACAATTATCCACCTTATTCTATAATATTGAATCAATTAAGCATATTTATTAACATTAAGAAAAAATGAACCCTGCATTTCGAACTTTCATTCTGCTTGGTGTTGTTTAACATTTGTCATCATCAGTTTAATCAATGTAAAAGTGTAACGAATAAGAATTGGTTGACCTATGAGCTAGGGCACGACCATGATTGTAGGTAATGGACCAGAGATAACTATGTCTACTTTCTGTTTATCCTTATGTGCTTTTGACTATAACTCTATGTCATGATCTTTATGTGGATGTCAGTCTCTGGACATCAGTGAAGTTTAGAAATGCTTCAAATGAAGTTATATTGGAAATGATCTAGCACAATCTGAGGTGACAAATATTTGTCTTGTGAATAAGGGAGCAGGAACTCCTAGAGTCTCAGAAGTACATGTTAAATGTAACAGCCCGTTGTACACCGGTATTGTTAACATTAACTATGATATTAAGCGCAGTTACAATCACAGCAATTCATTTATAAAAAAAATTCGTTTATTACGCGAGCATTTAAAACAATAAAAAGCGTAATAATTAAAAGTTGTGACCGTAACTGTAAACTCTTGCAGAATACTTATTTCGACTACTTTTATAAATTATTTTATTTACTACAAGTCTCTAAGGGGTTCCCATAAACCCACTTAGCTAATTTCTAAATTTTACGTTTTCTGCCTATCCGAACATGGTTTGACCTTTATTTTTCTGCGGAACAACTGCATTCTACAAGCCTCCCATCCCTTGATATGTTATTCTACATTCAATTACCGTTCTAGGAAGCTATCACACGTGTTATTTCGATCTCGTTTGCTCTGGATATCGTCGTTTGAAGTCGGACAAGCAAAGCTGTCAGCCAACCCCAAACAGCTCCAAACATCCCTCACTCCACGAATTACTGCAGAAAATCCACTCAACCAATTGCTCTCAAAATAAGCAGGAATAAATTTCCCAAAACCGGTCCAGAACTGCCACAAGTGCAGTGAGCAATTGGGCAGTCTGCACTCTCTGCCTTCCCCAGGCCGGCGTTCAACCCATAATTCTCTCAAATTTTACCTCAAGATATAGGACATCTCGATTTTCAAAATGGCGTATGGAACGTCCCTATCGGACCTCTATGGAGGGAGATATGCTCTCCCAAAGTTCGCCTAAATTCTGCCAATTCTACAGAAAATTCGCCAGTTTCCTTTGTTTTTACAAAAATCCCAAAGTTTGCAAATGCTTTCTAATACCTCAAATGTACCTAATAACCAATGGGTGGCACACACAAGGACCAACAATGCCTTGGGGCACTTACAGCCCAACTCAGTTTATAGTTATTACACAATTCATACCATATTGCTCACTTTATAAATCATTGACTTATTTCCATCATCAATGTCCATTTACATACATTTTCTAAACATACACATAATCATAATCCAAAAATAGGCCTAAAGCCCTTCCATCATATTACATCAAGTATTCATTGTACAATTACAACATCTCGATTACATATTACAACTTACAAATTCATAACTTTAAATTACAACTTGAAACATAAAGCTTAAAATGACATATACAACATGTACCTATACTTAGGCAAAAATAGCATGAACAAATATGAAATGAAACTCATCCTACATAATATGAGATGTTCATGCCCTAAGTCTATCCTAGGCCCAATGGCCATCAAAATGCAAAACATAAGAATGTCCTCCAACCCTCATCCTACGGGCCTCTTGCCCGCCGCTCCTGTGCCACTGCTACCTCCTGAAATAAAGACCCCAAGACGGGGTGAGATACATGAATATATCTCAGTAACCCAAAGGTTCTGGAGAAAACTCCGCCCAATGGCTCACTTCGATGCATATAAATAATATAAAACAACATCTTGAAAAAAGGGATAAAGCAAGGGATTTAGAGAAACTGGAGAATATAGGAATACAAAATACGAAGAAGATGGAATGGTAGCTACCAATACCACGCAACGCCCTGCCTAATGGCTTGGCATATAAGCCTACGGGTCTCATCCAAGGCGTGTTCCAAGAACAACTAACCAAGGTACCCCTCCCATCCGCATACACCCGAGACTTCCTAGTGTGCTCCTATCTGGATCATACACCATGACCCTGGGTCAACTGGAACTCCCTCTCGGAGACCTATCTAGTGGAAGTCCGAAACGCCCGAAGGCAAAAACTGTCTACTGGCCAGAGACTCGGTACCTACGTACCAACATATATACTACATGCATGATCATGTTATTCTACATTACTCATATACATTTTCTACCATCACCCTCAACGGGTATGGTGGAACACACAAGGGGATCAAGTGTAACAGCCCGTTACGTACCGGTATTGTTAACATTAATTATGATATTAAGCGCAGTTACAATCACAGAAATTCATTTATAAAAATACGAATAAACTTTTTCCGATTATTATGCGAGCATTTAAAACAATAAAACGCGTAATAATTAAAAGCTGTGAAAATAACTGTTAACTCTTGCGGAATATTTATTTATCTATTTTTACATCACAATATGCTTATTATAAGTTACTAAGGGGTTCCCATAAACCCACTTAGCCAATTTCCAAACTTTACGTTTTTACCTATTCGAACATGGTTAACTCCTAACTTTTCTGCGAACACACCGCTCGCAACCAAACCTTCTTCTCAGATTATATCTTTGTCTTACTTAATTCCCTTTTCAACAAGCTATCACACGCTCAATTCGGAGCTCATTTGCTCCGGTTATCGCTGTTTGAAGTTGGATAAGCAAAATAGCCAACCAACCCCAAAACCGCTCTAAACCTCTCTTTCTCCACGAATTACTGCACTCAATCCACACATTCAATTGCTCTCAAATGTTTACACCATAAACTAGACAACTCAATCTTCGATTTGATATATCATACGCTTAATTTGACTGAGAAACGAAACGGGAATTAATTTTCCAAAAACGGACCAGAAATGCCACAGATGCAGTGGGCACATGAGCAGTCTGCTTTCCTCCAATTTTTCCAGGTCGAAGACCAACCCAGATTTTTCCCAAATTTTGACACAAGGTAGAGGACATCTCAAACTTCAAAATAGTATATGGCACGTCCCTATTGGACCTCTATGGAGGGAGATATACTCTCCCGAAGTTCGCCTAAAATCTGCCAATTCTACAGAAAATTCGTCAGAGTTTCCTTTGTTTTTCCAATAATCCCAAATTTGTAAAAGATCATTTAAGCCTCAAATGTACCTAATAATTATATGATAATACAGTAATAATCCAATGGGTGGCACACACAAGGACCAACAACGCCTTGGGGCACTTACAACCCAATCCAGTTTATAGTTATTAGACGTATAGCTCATATTAATCATTCTTAAGTAGTTGCAATCACTAACACCTTTTTCATGCATATTTTCATCATACATATAATCATAACCTAAAATAGGCCTAAGGCCCTTCTATCCTAAATAGACATGCATCAAGATACGATTACAATATTGCTTTACAACTTACAACTCCAAATGAAACTTAATTACAATCTTCCAATATTACAACATAAATACCAATGGTAAAATAAACTACATGGCATGACCACTAGACTTAGGCAAAATGACATGAACAAGATGCTAATGAAGCTCCTACTAAAATACAAATGAGATGTTCATGCCCTAAGTCTAGCCTAGGCCACATGGCCAACAAAATGCAAAAGGCTAAAACTCCACTGAATCACTCTGCGGGCCTCTTGCCCGCTGCTCCCACTCCACTGCTACCTCCTGAAATAAATGCCCGGAGACGGGGTGAGATATACGAATATATCTCAGTAACCCAGAGGTTCTGGAGAAAACTCCGCCCAATGGTTCACTTCGATGCATATGAATAGAATACAACAACCAATTTTTAAAACGGGATATAGCAAAGGTTTTAGAGAAATGGGGAATATAGAGATACAAACTACGACGATACGGGATGGTAACCCCAATTCCACGTACGCCCTGGGCAGATATAAGCCTATGGGTATCATCCAAGGTGCGTTCAAGAAACCACAACCATGATGCCCCAACTATCCAAAACGCCAAAGACATTCCTAGTGTGCTCCTACCCGGATCACACACCATGACCCACGGTCAACTGGAACTCCCTCCTGGAGACCTATCCAGTGGAAGTCTGAAACTGCCCGAAGGCTAAGAAAAACTGTATATTGGCCAGAGACTCAGTACATAAGTACCCATTGTAATAATGCATGCATGCTCATGTGTTCTACACTACTCATACACACTTCCTACCGTTGCCATCAACTGGCAAGGTGGAACAGAAAAGAGGAACAAGCCCCAGTACTAAGAGGTTACCTTAAATATTGTTTTCACAAGCTCCGCAGCAGCTTATCCCTCAACTTGGTACACAGCAGAATGCCTACACAGAGGACATTTTCAATCACTCATAGTTCAAACAATACATGCTAATTTACAATTATACATGCATTGAACCAATTACTTACCTCAATCCACTTGGTCCAGGACCAAGGGCAACTCCCAGATTCAAGTTTCGGGATTCAAGTCAACGTACGGCAACCTATACAATCACGTACATCCATCAATACGCGTCAAATAGCATCAAAACGCAAAATTACGAAATCACCTCACCCACACTTGGTAGGTTCGGCCATCCTAGGCTTATTTTCAAATTTATTTTTCTAAATTTTCTTTCTCATTTTATTACGCCTCAATAGGTTGCCAAGAGGCCAGTTCAAGTGCCGTTTCGCCATTTTCGCGTCGAATTACATCAGAACGTGAAAACCGCAAAATTCCTCCCCACCCCCTGGTGGTTCGGCCTTGGTAGTGTTAAATTAGGATTTATTTTTCTAAATTTTCTTTCTCATTTTATAACGCTTCCTTAGGTTGCTTAGAGGCTAGTTCAATCGTCGTTTTTCCGCTTTACAACATTTACGCATCGTTTTGCGAAATATTTCACTCTAGGTTCTTTATGCCAACTAAGCCACTTATTATTCTTGCATTGATTCTTCCACTTTCCAACCACTACACAACCCATCTAATTTCCTTTTTAACACATAATTCATCACTCAAACAATTTCCAACAACATCAATTCCATAATTTTCCTTTAAAGGCCAAGTTGCAACCTATGGCAATTCTAGGATTTCCATTCACTTTTAATCACTCCACACCTCACACAACCACATTATATCATCATATAATCATACCACAATTCATCAAACAATGCCTCAACACAAAATTCCAAGTCCCAAAATCATGACCTCAAATCCACTAAGTTAAAAATCATCACATTTCACTTAAAATTTTCATTGCATTTTTAGCATTAATACATCATTCTAAGGCATTATCATCTAATAGACATTTTCCATTTGAGCTCTCTAACACAACACATCATAAAATCAAGCTTTAGTTTTTCAAAAATTCAATCACAATTAAACTATGTAAATGGGATGGAAACATACTCACAACAAAGGCTAGAAGCTAACCCAAAACTCCTCCACGCAATGGAAGATCAAAAAGCTCCATAAACATCCAATTTTCTTCAAATTTTCGGATCTTATTTTTTCCCAATGCTCCACAAAGAGGCGATTTCAAGGCTTAAGAATGGTACCAATGTGTTTAGAAGGTTTTTTCCAACAAATTTCAACACAAAAATCGCTTGATTTGGTTAAGAAATGATGGATTTAAAAGGAATTGAAATTTGAATGAAAAATGGGGTTATTTGGGGGAAGGAGCACGGTTTTGGCATAAGAAGGGGAGGGAAGGTGATGATGAATAGTGGAACGATGATGTGCTTTAAGTGAATTTTAAGTGGGGTGGGTCACACGCCACCTCACACGACTTAAAACTCATCCGGATTTCTCTACGATTCCACCAAATGTCCGTAAATTTACAACCTATTTAGAAATTCTAATTTTTAACATTAACCATTCTCCTTTAATTATACTTGATTAGGTGAGTTCGGAGTTTTCCGATCGTTCGGAGAAAACACTATTTTAAGCTATTGCGCGCGTCGTTGGCACGTTTCCCCAAAATGACTTAATTCCATCAGATTTTATCAAAATCATATTTCCTAACTCAATAGACCATTTATAACTCATATTTGAAACCTAGAGCTCAAAACTCAATCGGCACGTTTTACGGTGCAATCGTACCGCGGTATTTTTACCCGCGAAAAACACTATTCACTGATTTTTCTGAAACTTGCCTATCCACTCAATTTTTCGTTCTGAATCCATTTCCAGGGTTATTTTTATCATCTGAGACCTTCTACTCAATTTTTATCTTCCTAGGGTTGCGTGTTGGCTAATTACCGTTTTGCCCTTTCTTTGTATTTTAGCCTAATCTTCAGGATTTTTCACTAATCCTTCACTTAATTACTCACTTAATATTTTAATATTTGATTTAGAAATGTGAGGTGTTATATCAAGCCCCAATACCAAGAGGTTACCTTAATAAGCCTCTCACTTAGCTCCACAGTAGTATACTCTCCGAGCTCGTTACTCTACAGAATGCCTACACAGAGGACATTCTCAATTACTCAAAACTTATACGAACACATGCCAATTACCAATTATACAAGCATGATCCAATCACTTACCTCAATCCCACTTGGTCAAGGACCAAGGGCAATCCACCGACTCACGGTTCGGGGTTCAAATCGACGTACGGCAACCTACAATAACCATGTATGAATCGTCACTACACGGCAATTGCATCAAAACGAGAAAAATGTCAAAAACCTCCCCTACACCTTTGTAGGTTCGGCCAAAGTAGTGAAATTTTGAGATTTATTTTTCTAAATTTTCTTTCTCATTTTCCTAAGCATCCTTAGGTTGCCAAAAGGCCATATCAAGTGTCGTTTTTCATTTTACGTCTTTTAAACGTCGTTTTGCTTAATATTTCACTCTAGGACCCTTTATGACTCTCGACACCACTTATTATTTTTCATTGATTCTTCAACCTTCCAACCACCACACAACCATATAAATACCATTTAACACATGATACATCATCCAAGCAATACCAACAACATTAATTCCCTAAAATTCCCTAAATGGCCGAATTGTCACTTATGTCATTCCAAAGGATTTTCATTCAATTTTAACCACTCTACACCCCATACAGTTCCATTATATCAACATACTATCATACAACAACTCACCAATCCAATCCTAACACATTTTCAAAACTCAAAGCCATGACACCCTAAAAATTTCTGTAAGTTAAAATTTCAGAATTTTCATCAATAATTTTCATGGCATTTCTAGCTCTAACACATCATTTTAAGACATTATCATCTAATACACATTTTTCAATTGAGCTCTCTAAACACATCAATCACAAAATCCCCCTTTAGGGTTCATGAATTCAATCAAATGATTAAGTAGTTAAAATGCAAGGAAACTCACCCAAATGCTTGGCACAAGACTCCTCCTAAACATACTCCACCATTGGAGCATCTAGAAGCTCCATAAACACAAATCTACCTATGTGAGCTGCGGCCTTTGGGGAGAAATACCTCAAAATCTAGTCACTTTCATGGTCCAAGGGTACCACCAATGGCTTTAGAAGACAATTTCCACCAAAATTCAAGTTAAACTTTGTTGGATTTCGTTAAGATTTGAGTGATTTAGCAAGGAAGAAGAAAGCTTGGTGTATTTCCATGGGGGAGGGGGTTGGCCGCAGGTTTCAATGGGAGGGAGGAGAGAGATGATGATGACAAATGGGGTTTCACGCGATTTAAAACTAATCTGAATTTCCACTAAACGTCCGTAAATTCGCGACCTATTTAGAAACTCTAATTTTTAACATTAACCATTGTCCTTTAATTATACTTGATCAGATGAATCCTGAGTTTTCCAGTTATTCGGAAATACTGCGGTTTTAAGCTGTTGCGCGCGCCGTTGGCATGCTTCCCCAAACTAACTTACTTCCATCAAATTTTATCAGAAATCATATTTCCTAGTTCTATAGACCATTTATAACTCATATTCAAAACTTAGAGCTCAAAACTTAATCAGCACGCTTTACGGTGCAACTGTACCGCGATACTTTTACTTGGTAAAAACACTATTTACTAAATTTTCTGAAAGTTGCCTAACCACTCAATTTTTCATTCTCAATCCATTTCCAGGGTTATTTTTATCATCTGAGACCTTCTACTCAATTTTTATCTTTCTAGAGTTACGTGTTGGCTAATTATCGTTTTGCCCTTTCTTTGTATTTTAGCCTTACTTTCAGGATCTTCACTAATCCTTCTCTTTAATTCTCATTTAATATTTTAATATTTAAACTTAGAAATGCGAGGTGTTATATTCACCCCACCTTTTAGAATTTTGTCCGCAAAATTAAATTATACATGTCTGCTAACTCAAGATACAGCCTCAGGATACAGCCGGAGAATCTCGTCCTCCCGTTCCCAAAGAGCCTCCTCAGGTATACGTCCTTCCCACTGAATCTTTAGCATTTGAATAAATTTGCTTCTAAGCCTCTTTTCACTGTGGTCGAGGACCTCAATAAGACCTACAGGAGTCTTTAAATTTTCTCTCATCTCAATGTCATCCGGTATCACCACATGTGATTCATCTGGAATATAGCGCCGCAGCTGCGATACATGAAAAACATCGTGCAGATTTGACAATTGTGGGGGAAAGGCAAGCTGATAGGCCACTAACCCTACTCTTTTCACTATCTTGTAACCATTATGTCTAACAAAAAATCATTAATAGCAAATAAACATCAAATTTTAATTCGTAAGACAAAATATTCAAGTCTTCCCCACTTTCTTAATGGAGTGGAGATTTATGAATACAGACACATGGATGTTTTAATTCGTAAGACAAAATATTCAAGCGTTCCCTACTTTCTTAATGGAGAGGAGACTTATGAAGTCAGACACACGGATGATGCACTTTCGACATTTGAGCAAGATGGTATGATGTTTTCTTTGCTAAAATATAATGTGCTAAAACATTGTTATACTGCCTTGCCCTACTAACACTTACCTTGACTAAAAAATGGTATTACTTGCAAATGTCTTAAAAATAATTTTAATTAATTGCAATTAATGCTCTCTTGAAGATAAAAGGGAATTATAGAACTCAAAAAATTGGGTGGATAATCCTTGTGAGCCAAAGAGCTACTCTTGGGAGGGATCAAATGCAACTATAGCACTTCAGTTCCTCCTCAGATTGTATCACTTTGAGTACATTCTGTATATCCTTATGTGCAATTGACTATAACTTCATATCATGATATTAAAGTTTATAAAAAAAATAAATGAGGTCAATTCATATTTATCATCCTGCAGATGTTAGTATCTTATAAATTTTTAAGTCATTAGGTTTTTAAGGCTAAAATATAATTCACTCACTTAAATCATTTGAATTGAGTGACACTTGTATACTAGGTAAAGAACTTTGTGAACTATATAAGTCATGATATGTTTAACAATACATTTTAACTAATTTCGTTCAAATATTGCTAGAGATCATACTCGATTTATATTATATTGTAAGTATTTTTATTTATAATATAATAATTTTTATTTTCGCCCCTCCTCGTGTATATTTCTGGATCCTCCACGACTTGCATTTACTACCATATTGCATCATTGGTCTTATAGCAATTTAGTAGAATTTTCCTTTGTGTTAGATAGGCCCTTTCGATAAATTTCATCTTAGTGTTGGTTTAGGAATCTTAGCTTTCATAAATTTTCAAGTATCTTAGCTTTTATAAGTTCAATTTTCATCATGATCTGTAACATTAAGTCTAACCCCCTTATTATAGTCCATTGGCATTAACAAATTTTTATTGATTCGGAAAAATTGATCTTATGATCCTGTTGAACCTGGTTAATTATGTCATTGTTTTTGTTCTACTATGTTGTTATTTAATTTAATTTAATTTATTGTATCCCAAAAAAATCCAATACTTTCTTTACTCAAAGTTCTACAACTATTGGAATAAATGGAAAAATTATTTCTCACAAAAGTGAAATTTTCACAGAACCATGAGACAAGCACAAATTATGTTGACTTCCTTTGTCTGCATCATGTTGTTCCTACTCTGCTTTGATCTTACACAACAAACAGGTAATTAAAAAAATATGTTATTACAATTTTAGTTTAATGTCATTGCTTGCATTTCATTTTACTCCAATCATGCCCTCGTAATCTATTTTTTGCCTTTCATTTGATAGGATAATAGTAGTTGGGTTACAAAGTTTAAGGATGTGGTTATTTTGAGTTGCTTGGCAAAAAGTACTTTGAATTTCTTTTTTATTATGTGTCGTTTAGTGCTGATTTTTGTCATTTAGTGGTGTCATTGAAGGTTTGTAATAGACTTTTATTAATGTGATCGAGGAATATGAAAGGTCAAAAAAAGTTTATGTTGCTTCTCTCTTTTCTTCTTCTCAACCCAATCTAATATTTTTGGTTAAATTACATGATACCACCTTAAACTTAGGTGATTTTTCAAATAGCCACCTTGTACTTTCAATTAAAACAATTATCCACCTTATTCTATAATATTGAATCAATTAAGCATATTTATTATGTTTATGAAAAAATGAACCCTGCATTTCGAACTTTCATTCTGCTTGGTGTTGTTTAACATTTGTCATCATCAGTTTAATCAATGTAAAAGTGTAATGAATAAGAATTGGTTGACCTATGAGCTAGGGCACGACCATGATTGTAGACCTCAAAAAATTGGGCGGGTGATCTATAACACCTCACAATTCTAAATCAAATATTAAAATATTAAATGAGAATTAAAGGGAAGGATTAGTGAAAATCCTGGAAATTAGGCCAAAATATAAAGAAAGGGCAAAACGGTAATTAGCCAACACGCAACCCTAGGAAGATAAAAATTGAGTAGAAGGTCTGAGATGATAAAAATAACCCTGAAAATGGATTCAGAACGAAAAATTGAGTGGTTAGGCAAGTTTCAGAAAATTCAGTGAATAGTGTTTTTACCGGGTAAAACTACTGCGGTACAATTGCACCATAAAACGTGACGATTGAGTTTTGATCTCTAGGTTTTAATACAAGTTATAAATGGCTTATAGAAGTAGGGATTATGATTTCTGATAAAATTTGATGGAAATTAGTAAGTTTGGGGAAGCGTGCCTACGGCGCGCGCAACAGCTTAAAACAACATTTTCTCCGAACGACCGTAAAACTCCGGATTCATCTGATCAAGTGTAATTAAATGACAATGGTTAATGTTAAAAATTAGAGTTTCTAAATAGGTTGTGAATTTATGGACGTTTAGTGGATCGGAGGGAAATTTAAATTAATTTGAAACGCGTGAGGTGGCGGTGGGCCCCACCCCACTTAAGTGATAAGATGACAACTTGGCAAAAGAACTATTCATCTTCTTCTCTCTCCCCTCACTCTTGTAAAACAGTGACCTTCCCCTCTCCCCCACCATTTTTCATTCAAATCTTCTTCCTCACTTAACTTCATTGATTCTTAATCGAATCGGACGATTCTTGTCTTGAAATTCGATGGAAACGACCACCCGAACCCGTTCCACCGATTAGTTTCCCTTGAAACCCTCTCTATTGTGAGAAAAGAGGCATTTACAGCCACGAAATTATTGGAGGATTTGTGATTTTGAGGTTGATTCCTTAAGTCATTGCTTGTGGGGTGCTTAGAGAAGCCTTGTGATGTAATTGTGAGTAAGTTTCTTCACCTTTTGATGGTTGATTCATGGATTTGAATTTATGAACCCTAAGCTTGTCTTTGATGAATTGTGTTGTTAGAGAGTTCAAATAGAAAATGTGTATTAGATGATAATGTCTTAGAATGATGTGTTAGAGCTATAAATACAATGAAAATTATTGGTGAAAAATATGATTTTTTAACTTAGGAAAATTTGATTGTGCCATGACTTTGGGTTTTGGAATGGTGTTAGGATTGTGTTAGTGAGTTGTTGTATGATTAAATGATGTTATAATGAGATTGTATGAGGTGTGGAATAGTTAGATTGAAAATCCTTTGGTGTGGGCTATGTTGAATTTCGGCCATTAAGGGGAAAATAGGGGAATAAATGTTGAAAATTTATTTGGATGATGTGTTGTGTAATTATATGGTAATTAGATGGGTTGTGTGGTGGTTGAAAGGTTGGAAAACCAATGGAAAAATGTTTGGTAGTGTTGAGTGGTTAATTGGACCTAGAGCAAAATATTAGGCAAAACGACGTTTGAAAGACGTAAAATGAAAAGTGGCACTTGATATGGCCTTTTGGTAACCTAAGGATGCCTAAGAAAATGAGAAAGAAAATTTAGAAAAATAAATTGTAAAATAAGCCTACCTTGGTCGAACCTACATGGTGTAGGGGAGGTTTTTGATGTTTTTCGTATTTTGATAGATTTGTCGTGTATTGATGATTTGTACATGGTTGTTGTAGGTTGCCGTACGTTGATTTGAACCCCGAACCGTGAGTTCGGTGGATTGCCCTTGGTCCTGGACCAAGTGAGATTGAGGTAAGTAATTGGAACCATGCTTGTGTAATTGATGACTTGCATTTGTTGTATGAATTTCAAGTAATTGGAAATGTCCTCTGTGTAGGCATTTCTGCTGTATAAAGAGCTCAGAGAATATATTATTGGGAGCTAAGTGAAGAGGACTAAACAGGTAACCTCTTGGTACTGAGGCTTGATCCCCTTGTGTGTTCCATCATGCCCGTTGAGGGTGATGGTAGGAAGTGTATGTAAGTAATGTAGAATAACATGATCATGCATTTATTATGTATGTTAGTGGTACACTGGATGTACCGAGTCTCTGGCCAGTAAACAGTTTGCCTTCGGGCGTTGCGGACTTCCACTGGATAGGTCTCCGAGATGGAGTTCCAGTTAACCTAGAGTCGTGGTGTATGATCCGGGTAGGAGCACACTAGGAAGTCTCGGGTGTATATGGATGGGAGGGGTTCCTCGGTTGGATGTTCTAGGAACACGCCTTGGTTGAGACCCGTAGGCTTATATGCCGAGCCATTAGGCAGGACGTTGCGTGGTATTAGTAGCGACCATTCCAGCTTCGTCGTATTTTGTATCCCTATGTTCTCCAGTTTCTCTAAATCCCTTGCTATATCCCGTTTTTCAAGATATTATTTTATATTATTTATATGCATCGAAGTGAGCCATTGGGCGGAGTTTTCTCCATAACCTTTGGGTTACTGAGATATATTCGTATATCTCACCCCGTCTTGGGGGCTTTATTTCAGGAGGTAGCAGTGGTGCAGGAGCAGCGGGCAAGAGGCCCGTAGGATGATTGCCGGAGTATCATTAGCAATTTTCATTTTGATGGCCATTGGGCCTGGGCTATACTTAGGGCATGAACATTATATATACGTTGTTAGGATGATATTTATGGTCATATTTGTTCATGCTATTTTTGCCTAAGTCTAGTTGTAGTTGGATTATGTCATTTTGAGGTTTCTTTATCATGTATTATTTGGAGATTAAAGTTGTAATTGTAATATATCATGGGAAGTCTTGTAAATTGTACATGAGTTGATGTAACTATAAAGTATATGTAATATGATGGAAGGGCATAGGCCTATTTTAGGATTATGATTATGTGTATGATTAGCAAATGCATGCAATTGGACTTTGATGTTTGAAACGTATTAAGTATTAATAAATGAAGCAATGTGATACGTATTGTATAAGTAAAATAAACTGTGATGGGTTGTAAGTGCCCCAAGGCATTGTTGGTCCTTGTGTGTGCCACCCAATGATTATTAGGTACAATTGAGGTCCTAGATCACATTAGCAAATTGGAAATTTTGGTAAAAACAAAGGAAACTCTGGCGAATTTTCTAGATATTGGCATAATTTAGGCAAACTTCGGGAGAGCATATCTCCCTCCATAGAGGTCCGATAGGGACGTGCCATACGTCATTTTGAAGCTTGTGATGTCCTCTATCTTGTGGTAAAATTCTAGGTTGGAATTCGGCCTGTAGAAGGCAGGGAACGCGGACTTCCCATTTGCTTACTGCACATGTGGCAGTTCTAGACCGGTTTTGGGAAATTAATTCCCGCTTCGTTCCTTGGTAAAATTAGGTGTATGATATATAAAATTGAAGCTTGAGGTCTCTAGTTTGTTGTATAAATATTTGAGAGCAATTGGTTGATTATATTTTCTGAATTTATTCGTGGAGTGAGGGATGTTTGGAGCTGTTTTGGGGTTGGCTGGCAGCTTTGTATGTCCAACTTCAAACGGCGATATCCAGAGCAGACGAGCTCTAAATAACTCGTGTGATAGCTTCCTAGAAATTTAATTGAGTCTAGAATAACATACTAAAATATGAAGAGCGTGCGTCATGCGGTTTTTCCGCAGAAAAATAAAGCCCGAACCATGTTCAGATAGGTAGAAAACGTAAAAGTAGATTTTGGCTAAGTGGGTTTATGGGAACCTCTTAGTGACTTGTAGTAAGTAAAATAAGTTATAAAAGTAGTCTAAATAAGTATTCCGCAAAGAGTTTACAGTTATGGTCATAGCTTTTAATTATTACGCTTTTTATTATTTTAAAAGCTCGCGTAACAAACGGAAAAAGTTTACTCGCATTTTTATCAATGAATTGTTGTGATTGTAACTGCGCTTAATATCAAAATTAATGTTAACAATACCGGTGTACAACGGGTTGTTACATGATCCTTGTAATCCGAAGAGCTACTCTTAGGAGGGCTTCAAATGCAACTATAATACTTCATTTCCTCCCCGGTTTGAATCACTATGAGTACTTTCTGTATATCCTTATGTGCTTTTGACTATAACTTCATGTCATGATCTTTATGTGGATGTCAGTCTCTGGACATCAGTGAAGTTTAGAAATGCTTCAAAGGAAGTTATATTGGAAATGATCTAGCACAATCTGAGTTGACAAATATTTGTCTTGTGAATAAGGGAGCAGGAACTCCTAGAGTCTCAGAAAAACATGTTAAATCAAATAATAGTTCTATTTACAATATCGAGTTCGGGGAACTTTCTTTGTGCTTACTTCTCAAGCACTGGGACATTGGGTAACTCGATGGAAATTTCAGATACCTAGATATTTATGATGGAATTTGGTTCCCCTATAGGTACTCTTCTTGGGATTTTTTCAACACATCCTTAGCCATAGATATTAGTAGCTATGGCTATAAAGCACCATTCTAAGTCATTCAGCTTGCTGCTAGATCAAGTAATGATAGTATACTTTTGAAATTTTCCTAGATCCCAGATGATCGACATAGTAAATTTTATGTATACTTATACTTTGTTGAAGTGGGGAAACTTCATAAAACCCAAAGAAGGAAATTCAATATACTATGGAATAGATCTCCATTGTGTGAATCATTCATACCACACTATTTTCTTGCAACCATTATGTCTAACAAAAAATCATTAATAGCAAATAAACATCAAATTTTAATTCGCAAGACAAAATATTCAAGTTTTCCCCACTTTCTTAATGGAGTGGAGATTTATGAAGTCAGACACATGGATGTTTTAATTCGTAAGACAAAATATTCAAGCGTTCCCTACTTTCTTAATGGAGTGGAGATTTATGAAGTCAGACACGCGGATGATGCACTTTCGACATTTGAGCAAGATGGTATGATGTTTTCTTTGCTAAAATTTAATGTGCTAAAACATTGTTATACTGTCTTGCCCTACTAACACTTACCTTGACTAAAAAATGATATTACTTGCAAATGTCTTACAAACAACTTTAATTAATTGCAATTAATGCTCTGTTGAAGATAAAAGGGAATTATAGAACTCAAAAAATTGGGTGGGTGATCCTTGTGAGCCGAAGAATTACTCTTAGGAAGGATCAAATGCAACTATAGCACTTCAGTTCCTCCTCAGATTGTATCACTTTGAGTACATTTTGTATATCCTTATGTGTTTTTGACTATAACTTCATATCATGATATTAAAGTTTATAAAAAAAATAAATGAGATCAATTCATATTTATCATTCTGCAGATGTTAGTATCTTATAAATTTTTAAGTCATTAGTTTTTTAAGGCTAAAATATGATTCACTCTCTTGAACCTTTTGAATTGAGTGACACTTGTATACTAAGTAAAGAACTTGGTGAACTATATAAGTCATGATATATTTAACAATAAATTTTAACTAATTTCGTTCCAATATTGCTAGAAATCATACTCTGTTTATATTATAATGTAAGTATTTTTATTTATAATATAATAATTTTTATTTTTGCCCCTCCTCGTGTATATTTCTGGATCCGCCACAACATGCATTTACTACCATATTGCATCATTGGTCTTATAGCAATTTAGTAGAATTTTCCTTTGAGTTAGATAGGCCCTTTTGATAAATTTCAGCTTTGTGTTGGTTTAGGAATCTTAGCTTTCATAAATTTTCAAGTATCTTAGCTTTTATAAGTCCAATGTTCATCATGATCTGTAACATTAAGTCTAACCCCCTTATTATAGTCCATAGGCATTAACAAATTTTTATTGATTCGGAAAAATTAATCTTATGATCCTGTTGAACCTGGTTAATTATGTCATTGTTTTTGTTCTACTATGTTGCTATTTAATTTAATTTATTGTATCCCAAAAAAATCCAATAGTTTCTTTACTCAAAGTTCTACCACTATTGGAAGAAATGGAAAAATCATTTCTCACAAAAGTGAAATTTTCACAGAACCATGAGACAAGCACAGATTATGTTGACTTCCTTTGTCTGCATCATGTTGTTCCTACTCTGCTTTGATCTTACACAGCAAACAGGTAATTAAAACAATATGTTATTACAATTTTAGTTTAATGTCATTGCTTGCATTTCATTTTAGTTTAATAGAATTATAGACCTCAAAAAATTGGGCGGGTGATACTTGTAAGCCGAAGAGCTACTCTTAGGAGGGCATCAAATGCAACTATAATACTTCATTTCCTCCCCGGATTGAATCACTATGAGTACTTTTTGTATATCCTTATGTGCTTTTGACTATAACTTCATGTCTCTGGACATCAATGAAGTTTAGAAATACTCCAATGGAAGTTATATTGGAAATGATCTAGCACAATCTGAGGTGACAAATATTCGTCTTGGGAATAAGGGAGCAGGAACTCCTAGTGTCTCAGAAATACATGTTAAATCAAATAATAGTTCTATTTACAATATCGAGTTCGGGGAACTTTCTCTGTGCTTACTTCTCAAGCACTAGGACATTGGGTCACTCGATGGAAATTTCATATACCTAGATATTTATGATAGAATTTGGTTCCCCTATAGTTACTCTTCTTGGTACTTTTTCAACAAAGTATTAGTAGTTATGGCTATAAAGCGTCATTCAGCTTGCTGCTAGATCAAGTAATGATAGTATACTTTTGAAATTTTCCTAGATCCCAGATGATCGACATAGTAAATTTTATGTATACTTATACTTTGTTGAAGTGGGGAAACTTCATAAAACCCAAAGAAGGAAATCCAATATACTATGGAATAGATCCTATTTGTTTTTTTTTCAAAAATAAATATTTATTAGCCAAATAATGAGAGTAAATCAAGTTCCATGGAGACAAAGCAATTGGTGACTATCCAAAATCACATCCTATATGCTAGGAAGGAAAGAAGGAAGAAATAAGTAAATAAAAACATAAGCAACTAATATAAATATCCTGGTCCATTTGTAAATATATATATGGGTTATATTTATCTTATGTTACATAAAATAAACAAGCTTCCTACACACACAAAGTAAAGGTGGATCCCACATCTATTTTTTCTCTCTCCTCTTACATGTGGGTCTCACTTATACTTTTATTTCTATAACATGAGATAGCCATTTTCCTACAACATAAGATAAATATAACCCATATATTATATATATAGGGGTTTACATTTCTGCAGCTGTTGTGCGTGCAGCAATCACATACTTGTCATATATATATTTGAAAGCATTAACCATACAAAGAATGAAAGCATTAAATGTGGGGAATCATAACCATACACTTGTCGTTGTTGTTGTTACTATATATATATATATATATACATATATATATATATATATATATATGCTTTAATATTTCTAAAGTTAATGTAGATAAGTTATCTACATTCGCTCCCAAAACAACGTCCTTTTAGGTTAAAAAATTATAATGAAAAAGACTATTATAACCCTGAAATAAAATATAATTACAACAATACCTTGATTTCCATCTTAAAATGACGTCGTTTTGGGCTCAATATAGATAAGTTATCTACATTGACAGTAGAAAAAGCGAACTCATATATATATATATATATATATATAGATAGATAGATAGATAGATAGATAGATAGATAGATAGATAGACTGGTCCATGGATTTTGAGTCCTATTCATTTTTTTTTTTTAAGTCCTATTCATTTTGTTTTAGAAGTATGCTACTCATCATTTGCACATTCAACTATTGCGGAATGTCTATGTACAATCTAGCAGTGATTTTTGAGGCAGCATTTGTAGCTGCATTCATTTAGAACAGAAATTAAATAGCCTCAATGCACAAGACATGTTGTATGTATCCCATAAGCAAGGGTTACTTACAGCCGCACCAAGCAGAGTTTCATCACATACAGCCTCAACTAGCAGAGTTCCTTTTATTGAGGGTCATCTCAAACACTGCTTCGCACATTTCTTTATAGTTTATACCTTACTTTCCCATTTCCAAGAAGTCGCTAAGAACCTCAAAGAAATGCCTTTCCCTGCAATCATTGCCAACTTTGGCAGAAGTCAAGTGTTATTAGTGACATTTTATTTAATCCAATGGATAAATAAAGTTTGGGACATCCCATGATTTGATCTATAGAGAGAGTAGTAGTGGATTCAATTTCTGAGAGTATAATTCTTGAGAATAGTAACTATTGGGAAGAGTAGAAAGGCTCTTATTACATATAAAAGTCCGAAAACCACAAGACTGGTCCTGTTATTTAGTACTTCCAAATCTATCTAAACAAAGGTTTACATAAAATTATTTCTCACGAACATATAATATAGGGCTCATGTAAAGCAAAAAAAAAATATACAATTGTCACATATTTTTACGTAGTAAATAATTTTATCTCCTATAACATGAAAAATATTAAACTGCTAAGAAAGAGTCCCCTCGTTTGATTAACATAATCACAAAGAAAAAATAATAACAAAATAAAAATGCATGCCCATCATAATCATTAATCATCAACCTTATCAACATAAGCAACAAATGAGTTTTACAAGTCCCCACATAGTCATTGTGTCGAACAGATGACAAGCACTCTCGAACAGACCATATGGATGAAAAATGTGGAATGAAATTGAGACAACAAATCAAATATCCAACAACCCCCGAACTAGGGAGAAAAGTATAAAGATTCTTGTAATAGTGATCCTTGTGTAATGAAAATGGAAAGCAACGATTTTCATGTGCGAATGAGTATCTCGAAAAGTAAATGAGATGAGAGGGAGAGTTTGAGACATAGGGATGCGGTGGAAGAGGATGCAGAGAGGTTCGGGAATAGAGGCAACAGTTTCGACGGAAGAGGGAGATGCAGACGCAGCCGCAACACCAACATGGTGAACGGTCACAGAGATGAATAGAAGGAGCAGAAAGGAATCACAGAGTACTGGCTACGCTCATCGGCTCCTGTAACTGTAACTAATAAGCTATTAGATATAAATGATATTAAAATAATTAAAAGATAAGATTGAGTGTGTAATTTTATGGGATTGGATATTGTTATTATCAAATAATATTACTATCAATATTATAACTATATCTTAACCGTTGATTTCTGTAACGGTTATTATTTTCATAAATCAAACTCATTAATTAATTGTTAATTCACAATAAATGATAATTATTAATTGACAAAAATCAACAGTTAAGGTATGGTAATAATATTGATAGTAACATTATTTGTCAGTAACAATTTCCTATCCCCAATTTTATATTAAAAAGTTGATATACTTCTAAATTAGGCTTCATAAATCATAACTCATAAGTATTTAAGAAATTGTTAACTTGAAGTGAGCTAATTTTTAAAATAAGTAAATAAGGATATATTTTTTCTTAAAATTTTAGTGAATAATAATTATCATGCACTTTAGATTGAATTAATAATAAATATAATATTATTTACTTATTTTAAAGACAAGTTTGTTTTTATACATATAATATCTTAATGTTTAATACTAAATAAATTACTCAAGGCAAGGGCTGCCTAATTAAAAATTAACCTTTGGGATTCATGAAGAAGAATATAGATTGCGCTATGCACCAACTTAATCCAGTCACAGAAAGCATGTTAGTAATACATAAATGATATTTTTTTAAATCTTTTATTATTAGTGAAATGTTATATTGGCTTTATTAGAAAACTAAAATTTACTCTCTTGTTTTTGGTAATGCGAGTAACGGTAGGGCCGAACCTGCACTGCTTTGGAATCAGGCAACATATTAATATGGTGATTATAAGCCCTATCAGGTTGCATAGAAGAAGGTACTTCAAAGACCAGCAAATTCTTCTAACAATTGTGGCAACCTTCGAATAGACGATTGTTGTTGTTGCGCTTCATGTAATGAGTTGGATTAAGTAGTGAAACACATTAAACAAAAGGAAATGGAATCATGGATCATCAATTTCTGTAATTGTGAAGAACTGATATGGATAGTGTAACACCCCGTTCTAGAACCGGTTTGTTAACATCGCATTATGATATTAAGCGCAGTTACAATCATATGGGTTCAATTAAAATCCGGATAAATTTTTCTTTTTAAAACGATGCCGAATTTAAAATATCCAATTGCGTGATTATAACCATATTACTTTGCGGAATCAGATAAATCAAGCTTAACATCATGTTCTTATTTATTTCCCAACTTCTACTATATTGTAGATCTCTTCGTTAGCTACGCGTGCCTTCAAACCGCTCCTCATTTGGAGCACTGTAGCCCAAGTTATGACAATTGGAAGCAACACAAGAGGGTGTTGATCACAGGCCCCGCGCGCTTCAGCGCGCTACCAGGCGCTCAAGCGCGCGTTATCGGGCACTAAAGCCTCCATCTGGGCGCTTAAGCGCACGGAGGCAGGAAGCATCAGGTTTTTCAGTATAAATGGGCGCTTAAGCGCTCACCAGGGCGCTCAAGCGCGCTATCCTGGGCGCTTAAGCCCCCATTTGGGACGTTTTAGCGCGCAAAGGCAGAAACGTCTCCTCCTTCAGCGGCTAAGGGCGCTCAAGCGCGCAACCCAGGGCGCTTCAGCCCCCACTCTGGGTGCTCCAGCGCGAAGAGGCCGAAAGCATTGGCTCTCACAGGGGCAGCAGGGCGCTAAAGCGCGCTGCCAGGGAATTCCATTACCCTCATTTTTCAAGTCCAAGTCTAGGGGAAGATGCATCCCCATTCCAAACCCAAATTGTTCATGCCCCAAAACTTAATCCTAGCACTCATCCAACCTCTCCTCATGAGATTTAGCTAGAATTTGGGCAGCATAACCTTTGTTTTCTCAACGTTTCCCAATTTAAACAAAAGGTACCAAATTGATTCTCAGCCCAACCAATTCAATAACGCAATACATAACAAGCATGCATATATTGAATTTCAAGTAGGCATCATTTACGATACATATTCAGTGCAAATCATGGAACTTAGCTTACAAAACGCTATGATCATTCCCTTGGCTCCCATCACAAAAGAGATGACCAAAGGCATGAGCATAGGCTAAGTCCATTCCAATACACAAATCATAAATCTATCATTGCCTATTAATTACAATTCTATACATGTGAGCTACAAAACAACATGTATAATCTCAAAAGAAATGCAACATTTCATGCATATGCTAATCCAGATATGGCCACTTGCCACCAGAGGCTCCTGCAGCATCCTTACCTGAAAGGGGGTCCCTACAACACGGGGTGAGATATACGAATATATCCAGTAAACCAGGGGTCCTTGGAGCATCTCTCCACCCCACAGTTCCATATCAGTGTAATAGCAATAACAATAATAATGCAGTAAATACATATCTATGCAAAGTGCAATAACATCTCCAAGAAATCCCTCGAGCTCTCAAGCTGTCCTAAGGAAACTCAGATGCAAATAGTCCTACTGGCCAGCTAACTACCAAGTATGATTTACGCATCGTCATGCAACATACCAACATAGGGAAACACCATCCTATGCCACACCAAATGCATACACATACGTATAACAAAGCATTACACTATTTTATTGCATTTATATACACTATCAACAACCATTACCCTTTCAGGGCTTGGTGGAACAATCAAGGGAATTACACCCAAGGTCCGAAGGCTTACCTCAAGCTTCAATTCGACCTTTGTTCACCACCCACGGATTCTACAGTCAGTCTATTACAATACTCCACTTCTCAAAAAAAACCTACAAAAGGTTTAATGCAATTAACACATATTGCATCCAATAACATCTCATAGCTATCAACCAAGCTATCCAATTCATACCAAACATAAGCATGAACTTACCTATCCAATGGAGCTAATCAAGCTCCATAGCTTGCTCCAATGGTTGATCACTTACGGTTGGTCCAAATGCCTCAATCCTAGACATCATTAGGACACAATCATTAATCAACCAAACCATTGAGTACAATTGCAAGAAAGTCCAATATCAAGCATCATATTCTTGCCATTTTCCAAATATACTCATTTAGCTATCTAAGCTCATTTTCACCGATTAAATGTCGTTCCTAGCATTTTTCACAACATGCTCTAAGCTTCATTCTTCCTAGAACATAGCTAATTTAACAACATTTCATCAAAAACCCCAATTTACTATTCATCGAACCCTAACTCATGCAATTTTCCGTGAAAATAAGGTTCAAGGGGTAGAATCTTACCACCAATGGTTGCACAACCAAGGATTGATGGCTCCTCAAGCTTCAATGGAGGTTGAAGCACTCAAAACCCCAAAATCTCACAAAGGGTCGAATTTTTGATAGGGGAACGAAGCATGCCTTATAAGGGTGTGGATACCTCTTCTAGTGTGAGGCCTTTTGTGGGGTGTCCTAAGAAACAAAACCATGAGCCCGAGGGCAAAGCAGACAATATCATGCTACAGGGTTTGGGGCTGTTACAGATAGCATTCACCAGCGCATGTCCTTGTAATAACACTTATGAGCCATTATGAAAGAACAACATAGTCAGAGCAGAGTAATCTATGACAATAGGCCAAATGTTGATAACCATTGAACACCAAGGACCATATATGCATCCTTCAAGTCCAAAACAAAAAGTTCAATGGTGAATAAATGAGACTGAATGGCAACAGTAATGGATTTACACGAGACAGAGCATACCAGAGAATCCTCATTTCCCACTTGGAGTTTAAATGGAGAAATAGCATGTAAAGTCACACGAAGATAAGAAGCCATACGAAGAGTAGAGTAATAAAGTTGTGGGTACTACCTCTATCCACCAAAATCTGCACCTGGTGACCACTAATTGTACCTTGCACGCGAAATGAGTTGGAAGTTCGATGGCCAAATAATGCATTGAAGCTAATCTCATATAAAACTTTTTGTTCTAGGGTTTGAGGTACCTCTGCCATAGATTCAGTGGTCTGTGATGGATCCATATATGGATCATCATTTGTGTCGTCCAAATATAGTAAAGCAGCTCTGCCTTTACATTTGTGCCCGGGGGAATAAAGCACTCGTCACAATTATAGCAGAGGTTTTTTTCACGAAGTGATTGCATTTTGACAGGAGATAATCGTTTGGTGGGTATAGTTGTTAATAATTGATTGGGTTGGCTAAATTTGGGGGTGGTATTGTTTTTAGTGGTTGGGCAGGAATGGCTATAGCGGCTAGATGAGTTGTCCATTGATAAGTCCATTGTTTGTGACTTAGAACATGTAATTTGATATTAAAATGGGAGTGAAAAGAATATCCTTGTTAATAAAAAACCCCAAAGATTGCATTGAAGTGAATTTTTCTGATTTTGATATTAATGGGCTGATTTTATATGTTCAGGCCCAATTGGTGTTAATTCTCCATGCAGAAAAAGAGTGAAGAAAAATTGGGCAAATGCTTTGATCAGAAGCCCAAAATGAGAAAGCAAATCAGAAAAGAAGATGGGCCAGAGGAATTAAAACCCAATCAAGTGGCCCAAAAGAAGAGAAAAGAAGAGGAGAGAAAGAAGTCAGCATGAGAAAAAGAAAAAATACAGGGAAGTGATGGGCCGGACCTAAAAAGCCCAAAAGGAAAGGAAGAAAGAAAGCCAGATGAAGAAAAATCAAAAGGAAAGGAAGAGACAGAGTCAGAAACGAGAAAGGGCTGCTAGAAAACCCTAGCACACAACCGACCAAAGTTCCTGACCACAAAGCGATTTGCAAAGCCAAACCGTTCTTTGTATTTGGTTTATTTGTCAAGATAAACCCTCAATCACGGTTCATTGAAAGATTAACCAAACCCTAGACACCCTTTCCTCATACAGAAAACGTCAAAACAACAACCCCTTGCTGAGTGGATGAGCTGGATACTTTTTTGAGAGTGGAGACTGGAGCGATTTGTGGGCGCAAGTTTACGTACGGGGTGAAGGAGCAACAATCCATTTAGATTGTCTGAGGAGGGAGCTGTTGGGGACCACCGGTGTGTAACGCGCAAGGAGCGCGTGTATACCTGCTGAGCTGGAGAGGAAAATCGCGCAAAGAAGGAAAGGAACCCTATAAAAAGGGAAAGAGGAGTGAGTCAAAGCGTCCCTTCTTCCCATTCCTGATTCTGATTTATCGTTTTTTCAGTTCTTGCTTTCTGCACCATTTTTATTTTCTTTTAATTTTTATTTTGTAATGAGATTCTGGTTCATCTGATGAACTCGATACATGCATTTACAGCACTGAAATTGCTGGTTGTTAGGCTAGTGCTGTAAATTATTTTCTAGCATTTCTTGTTTGTAATTTCTTTATTTCTGTTACTGTGTGTAAGCCTCACCCATATGGATAGTGGCTAACTTTTTAGAGGTTGGGTTTTGGTGATACCCAAACCTCAGTGCTTGTTAGATCTTTGATTTTCTGGTTTTAATTGTTATATTTCAGTTGTTTAATGCTGTTTCTAATGTTTAAAAATTATCTGCATTTTGGCCAAATGTCAGATGTTTGGTTAGGATTTAGTTGTTGAGAAACAATTAATTCTGGATTCTGCATTAGACACATGGACTTAGATGAGAAATCATCTAAGGGATCTCAATTCAGAAATGAATGAGTCCTCATGTAATATTGGACCTGAATCTCAAGAGTCCTAATCCCACTTGGCATAGAGATATGGAAGTGGGCAACTTTGGGATAAAATATATTTTAAGAGATTAAAAATTAACAATACAGCCCTGTTAACTGAGAATCTTAGAATGAGCTTTTTGTTAATCAAATTATTTTTCAAGCACTGTGGGGAAGGAGAACCAGAACTCAACCCACCTTTTTAAACCTCTTTATCAATTCAGATTTTCCAATTTCCTTTGTTATTTCATAGTTCAATCTGTATTCTGTTTTCAAAATTTTTGTCACATCTGTCATTTAAGTTGCTTAATTCTTCATTCTTATTTTATAACTTAGGAAAGTAATTCAGAAAATTTTAAAAGAAAAGTGAACAGTAGTGTTTTAGGTCCATTCTAAATTATTTTTACTTTACAATTTTATTTCTTTTATTTTCAAATAGTAACTCAATTTTAAGCAATTACAAATTTTAGTCATTTCAAAACGCCAACGATCCTTGTGGGAACGATAACTGGGACTTATAACAGCCCTATATTACTTGTTGTCGCGTATACTTGCGCGCATTACTTGCACAACTGTTAGCAAGGCAACATCCATGTTTACTGAGAACGAGCCTCTGCAAACTTCTCCTCATAGATCTTAGCAAAAGAAAATGTTGCATAAACATCCACTGGTCGGTGAACTAAAATAGCCCTTTGAATGTGTGGTTTAAATCCTGATATGATAAGGCTCTTATGCATAATTGGAGACAAATTAGGGACTTTACTAGCAATGAATTCAAAAGTCGGCATTCTGCTACATAACCAGATTGTTGCAGTTTAGCTAAAGATCCCAATGGATCCTCAAATTCTGATGGGCTAAAATGTTGGTTTAATGCTAACACAAATTATGCCCAATCTGACAAATGGCCACTACTAAATAATGCTTGGAACCAACAAGATGCAGGTATATCAAGATTAAAGGACACTAAATCAAGACGTTCATGGTCAGGAACTTGATAATAACAAAAATACCTCTCTATTGCAAATAGCCAATAAGCAAGGTCGCCAGCTCCAAATCGAGGAAAATGCATCTTCATCGGACGTGAGTGACCATTGTATAAACGATTAAGCCCAGTATTCCTAATTGATTATGTGTGGCATTAGTAGTGATTTGATTTTGCATATTTTGAAGAAGAGCTAGTATCTCATGGATTTGAGTATTAACTTCTTCAAACTGTTGGTTCTAGGCAATTTCAAAGGTTTCCTGTCGTCGATCCATTGTCATTTCTAGGTTAGCAAATTGTTGATTATGAGCATGAACCTGATTGGTGAGATTTTGAAATTTGATATTTTATGTCATAGCAGCTCAATGAAAGCACCAATGTAATAGAAATAAAATGAAAGATCTTAAGAAATGAGAGAGCTGGAGAATGAAGGAGAAGTAAGAGAGAAGAGATCTGAATTTTTTCTTCTTTTTATTACGAGTCTTTCGGGCTATTAAAGAGTTTCTCAATTACACTTTAGTTACAAACCGTCACGTAATTGAAATTGCTAATTAAAATGATTAAACCTATTGGACCAATATCTTTATCTAACCCAATATGAAATCCTTAAAGTGGATTGGCATCTTAATTTTCCTCTTGCCAATTAGCCCAAGTGCATTTGGCTCGTCATCATGGTCCATTACAATTGTTTTTCTATTTTAAAACATAAAGACTTGGATTAATAGAAATAAAAAAGAGAAGGGATATTCTCACTACCAAAAAAAAGTCACTACCAACCCACCACCTCCATAATTATCATTCTCTCGCTCTTCAAAAACTTTTCAGCATTCTTTCTCTTTGATCCAATAATGATTATGAAGATAGCGGGTTGGTAGTTGGTTTTTTTAATAGTAAAAAATCCCCCCTCAATAAAAAATTAAGACAAATATTAAATCCTCTCTCTTTTTTCTTTTGCTTCCGTGGGCTTTGTAATACAGCAGATCGAGATGCATCCCCCTTGAATGTTGGCCCAATTTTATTACCATCGTATCCTTCTCCTTAAAATCAAATGAAGCGGTTCTTTCCATTTCTTTTCTTCGCGGGGAAAAAATGTCACGGACGATGCAGTGGGCCGCGAGGCCGGAGCACTTGGGAGGCATACCCAGAAAATTGGTGATTGCGGTGGTGGGAACCTTCGCCAAAACGGTGGCGTCTCTTGTCAATACCACCTCCGTTCACAACGCCGACACCCTCCTCCGCCTCGTACGCTCCAGACCCCCCGGCGTGCCCCTCATTACTGTTAGCAATCACATGTCCACGTCAGCTCTCTCTCTCTCTCTCTCTCTCTCTCTATAGGTTCTCAGATTCTGTAATCAGTTTTTTATTTTTTTATTTTTTTTTATTTTGTGATTCTTTAAACTGGTGCAGTTTGGATGATCCGGTAATGTGGGGATTCAAGGGTTTTCCCATCTTTGACACTAAGTTAGCTCGATGGGTACTCACTGCGGAAGATATATGCTTTAAGAATTCGGTGCATTCCTACATTTTTCGGGTTGGTAAGTGTAGTCTCCGCCACAGTAATTCTTGCTTCCAATTTATTCTGTATTTTTTTTTTTTGTAAGTAATATATGGGGATTCGCAATTTTGTTGAGTTTGCTTCAACTGTTTGCTGATTAGCTTGAATTTGATTCATTATGTGTACTACTGATTTATTGTATTAAGCATATAGACATATTGCATATTTGCATTCCGTGAACGCAGGGGAGTAGATGTCTTGGTACTAACAGTTATTGGTGACTGATGAAATGCGTATTAAAGGTTGTTAAACAAGTCTTGATTTTCAAAACCAAAATAAGTGCACCATTCAAAGCAGGAATATAGGCTGAACTGTTGACATGTGCTTCTTTTTGTTGTTTTTTTCTAGTTGTTTATTTACATGATGTGTGTGTAGTGCGTCTGAAACCAGAGAAGTTGTAGTTTTGTGTTGTTTTATGAGTTAGTTTCTGATTTTATTTTTTTTCTTTAGATAAAGAAGAATTTGAGGGCAACGGGCAACCCTTGGACTTTGTGACCAGCTAGTCACGGGTTTGAGTATGAAAAATAGCCTCTTTGCAAAAATGTAAAGCAAAGGCTACGTACAATCGACCATCAACTCTATCATCGCAAAGTCGGGGAGCCTTTGCACTAGGGTTTGCCCGTTATAGTAGAATATACATTAAGATAGGATTGGGGACAAGACATGAGGATTAAGAAATTTTCCAAAGGCTTTAAAGAAAACAACTCAGGAAAGAAAGAAAAAAGGGAATATATCAACTCAAGAGGTAAATTCAGTACCAAGCACCCGTGTAAAACCCATGAGCTGAAACCCACAATGAAGCTAAGACAACAAGCTTATCCCACAAAAGCTGTTGAAAAAGAAATTTATTGCTAAAATTTCGGGAAATACACTCCAGCCAAATAAACTAGACTTTTGCAAAGAGATAACAAT
This sequence comes from Gastrolobium bilobum, assembly GCF_033153095.1. Classification (NCBI taxonomy): domain Eukaryota; kingdom Viridiplantae; phylum Streptophyta; class Magnoliopsida; order Fabales; family Fabaceae; genus Gastrolobium; species Gastrolobium bilobum. Next base: position 62,864 of record NW_026896423.1, on the reverse strand, counting down.
GCTGAAGCACTTTACTATCCTTTCGACTCCCAAAACCTTTATAATAAGTATATGAAGAACTTGATGTTCTGAATTATTAAATAGGCCAGGACCATGAAGTGGGACTGGGAAACTGATTTACTTCTAGGATGGGACAAAGAACTCATGGGTAGTGAATGTAACTGAAGATGGAATTTCTGCTGGAGTGCTCTAACATGGAAAGGCTGTTGGCATGCCCAAGCTTTCAATGTTAGGTAAAATTTAATTTTGAATAAAAAAATGGTGAAAATGTCTTTTACAACAAATGTGTAAATCAAGGGCTTTCTTCAGTGAATGTTATTGCTAGAAGTTAGACAGACCCTGTCCAATCAGGTAATCACAATGTGGTGTTTCTGATGAAGTCCTTTTTGTGTATTGTCTATCAGTAGTATTGGATTAAGTCCATTTCACTTGACAAGGCAAACAAAGTTGAACTAATTGGAAGGTTTGGAATGTAATGCTTTGTTACTATCTATTTTGTGTGATTAGGTTGAAGTTTATTAATTTATGCATCCAAATATGCTGAAAAGCTTTTCTATTTAGAGTACTGTTGTTTTGTTGGTTCTAAAATGGTGACTTGCACAGGGAAATGCATACCTATTATGAGAGGTGGTGGAATTTATCAAGAGCACATGAATGAAGCTCTTGAGCGCTTAAATGATGGAGAATGGGTATCTATGTATCGTTTAATACTTTTTTCCTTACACACAAGCTCAACTTGTTTATGATGATATTTTGGGTAATTTATGTATACTGTTAATTATTATGACCCTCTAGTGTTGTCAGCAATTCGCTTGTTCTTGTTTTTCTCTGGTTATTGATGTTAAATGGATTACAAACTTTCCAAGTCATGTCTTCTGCTGGTAACCAGAATGTGAGAGATGATCCTTGAGGACAGATGGTAGACCAATTGGCTCATGGGCCAAAGGTTTGGAAGGTATACACAAGAAAGCCCAAGAAAGTGGTTGAGGTGGCAGGGCCTGGTGGGAGTTAGTTACTGAGTAGCATTTAGAAGGCATAGTGGAATGAGAGTAATTATTCAGGGGAGGTTATTAGAGGAGAAAGAGCAGGAATGATTATTCTCTTGTTCAGCAGTAGGCTGAAGGCAGAGGTGTATTTGCTGCAAGAGCTGCTCCGGGAAGTTAGCATAGCAATAGCTATCTTCTACATTTCTGTTCTCTTTTCTTCTCCAGCAACCCCTTTATGCTTTGAAGTTTACGGATATTACAACAGAATATCCTTCGATTTTTACTCTTTATTGTTGGGTTCCTATCATCTTCCTCTAAATTATTCAGTTACATGTTGGATCATGGTTGTGACTTATGATTTAGGTACTTGAAGACAAAATCAATTTCATCCATTTCTTTACATGTCAGAACAAAATGCTAGGATGGGTTATTTAGACAGTTTTAGTTTTGTGGTGAAATTTTCTTGGTTTAAACTACAAGCAAGTCTAAGTTTTTCATATGTGGACCCCATCCCATGATGTAGTGTTGTGACTTCGACAAGTGCACCGATTGTATAAGTAATAAAGAGTAAGTAGAGTATCATTTTCACTAAGATTTGTAATTCCTAACGCTAATTCACTAAATTGGCTTTATGTAATCACTCGTGAAATCCTGACTTGTGAGGACAGGGATGAGGGAAATTCTTATACGTAGCCCTACCCTTGTATTTTTGTAGAAAGACTATTTCTTGGATTCGAATCCATGACCTTTCGGTTACAAAAGAGCAGCTTTACTACTGCTCTATGCTCGCCTTTTTACCAAATTGACTTTATTTGGATAAATTGAAATAATTGAGATAGTGATTGGGAAGAGTTATTGACGATTTAAGTGGTTAGTGTTCGATTTCCCCCTATCCTTCTTTATATATCTTAATTCTATCCTAACTCAACTCCCTTATCAATACAGACAATCAAATTCACCTAGTTTAGTTAATATCCAATCCCTTGATATCCTATTACACCAAACTAAGAGACATAATCCCTTAACATCTCTTTTTGATTTAAGCATTAAAATATATTAATTTGCAAAAGATTGCATAAAGTATTATCTATCCCTAGATCATTAACAAATATGGTAATTTTACATAACTATCTTTCCTATACCAATTTCCTCATTGTCCGGATAAACATGAGAACAATTCACGAGTGATCAATTCATAAAAGCATTATACATAGGATAAATGATTCAATAGAGAAAAGAGATATTGCATTAAGAATCAAATTAATTTCTAACAAAATTCAATTGAATTCCATCTACCTCTAGCTAAAGAAATTTAGAAACTCACTGAAAAGCGAGGTAAAACAAAGATTAAAGAAAAGCTCCATGGATAGAAATTGGGAAGAGGGAGTAATCTTGATGCTTTCGCAGTTCGATCTTCTCCTCTCACCGCTCTCCTTTCTCCAAAACTTTGGCCCGCGGTCAGCGCTCAAGTGCTGGCTTCACCGAGAAGAAACTTCAGCTCTTCATCTTTTTCTAAAAAATATAAAATTAACAAATAATAAATTAAAAATCTAGGAAAGGGCAAACCTCGATACATAAGGTTCCCTGACTTTGTGAGGGTAGGGATGAGGGTCGATGCCTTGATGGTATGTAGCCTCACTCTTACATTTTTTGCAAATAGGCTATTTCCCATAATCGAATCCATAAATTAAATTCCTAGAAAATAACGGAAAAATGTAAAAACACCTAATTAACTAATTAAATGGGTAAACCATGATCTGAAACAAGAAGTTAGGAAGTTTTATCCTCCATTTTGTATGTAAAGTTATGATAATACATAGGGTTATCATGCAGCTGCAGTTGCCACAACCGCAACACTCCATAATTGCAGCCCACATCAGCCTGCAATGCAATAATACTACCACAACCATGACTGCAACCTGTAATTCCAATGCACTGGCCATTCCTGTTGCCTAGGTCAGGTGTATATGCAGGGTAGAAGTTTTTGTTTTCATGGTAATTATTGGTAGTTAGGAAACACTTTGGTGTTCTTTTGATTGGGAAGCACTTTTCGTTTTTAATTTTCTCTGAGTGATTTTTATTTTTTTTATTTTTCAGTTCTTTTCATTGAAGATCAAATCTTAAAACAAATCCAAATCGCAATAGTGATTCCTAGATCACCAAAGCTCCAGCAACCATTATCTACCGTAGATAATAAGAAAAGCTCTAGACTGCAATTTGTTTTATTTCATTATCATGCTATGCTTGATGCATTTATAAGCTGAATTGAAGAAGTGTTTAGAGGTGCTAAGAAGGAGATGAATTTTTATGTACTTGATTTTCCAACAGGGTAAAATGAACTTTTTCACAATAAACCAATGCAGGTTGTTAGGTGTTTGTTTTTCTTTTTATTTGATTACTAAATTTGATCTTCCCTTTGCATAACCTGGTAAGCAGAGTTTAGAATGAGTTTTTATTTTTTTTCTTAAAAAAAGAAAATCATGAGAATATAAAAGATGCCACTGTGGTTTAGTGGAAACACTGAACTTTTTAGCACTTTCTGTTTTGGGTGAATTCGTAGACTATTTTGTTATTTTGTTATTTTTTTCCTTTAAGCCAAATTAAACATAAGCTTTCTTTCCTACTTTGTCCCAAAAACCAAAAGACTTATTGTCAATATACTCTTTTATACTTAATCTCTATATGCAACTTTTATGGAGGTTCATGCAGTAAATTGATGTACCACTGCCATAAGAGAACTAGTTTCAGATGTTCTCTAAAACTGGTGTCTTAATTAGATAGATACTGTGATTTAGTAACCCAATGGAAAATCCTCTATACTTCTACAGTAGAACTGATATATCATTTATGAATTTGCTATGGCAGGTGCATACTTTTCCAGAAGGAAAAGTGTATCAAGATGATGCACCTATAAGGCGATTGAAATGGGGAACTGCTAGCCTAATTGTTCGTGCACCTATAACTCCAATTGTATTGCCAATTGTCCATCATGGTTTTCACAAGGTAACTCTCAGCATTTCTCTGCTTTCCTTATAAAATTTCTCTCAGATTTGTAGCATTTTTAATTGATCTTGTCTGTTGGAGAAAGAAAGCCTCCATTATAAGTCATTGTCTTCAATTGTTAGACATATTTGGAATTGGAGCATTTGAATATTGTAGATCAGCAATATTGTCTTGCGAGGAACACAATTTTAATATTACCAGTAAATTTATGTTGCAAATTGCAAAACAAATATTTTAATTGGAAAATAGTAGGAGTATTTATCCACGTTCCAATTACAGAATGAAAGGTCAAACAATAAGCCTTGAGAACATGACTTGTCACTTTATAATTATAATTGACTTTGTAATTTACACATTCTATTTTTACTCTGGCCACTATTTTTTTCCCTCATGCTTCCTTCCTTCTCAAGGTTTCAGTAAATTATACTTTTTTCATTGCAAAAGGTTTATATTTTAATTTAAATTATAATCCTACTGGATTATATGGACAGATTCTTGTTATTATCATTTGCAAGAGAACAAATGATTGCTACGTGAAATTATGAGAATTTTTTAAAGAGATAGATGAACATTTATACAATTCTTCACACTATTTGGTGATAAATTTTCGTAACTGAATATTATATTGGCCAGCACTCACGCTATATAGTTTTTCTGCATTAGGTAAGACTGAATCTGCATTTGTCTTGCTGCTACTGGTGATACATCTTTGGAAATTTGAGTATTTTGAAGATTTGTGACATTCTGTTTTCTATATTTATTTTAATATTCACTGCACAAGAGACTGGTTTCTACCATTGCAGTTGAGCGCCTTTTGTCCCAATAAAAATGCTATATATCAGTTGGTAGAATATATGTTTAATAAATATAATTTGATTTTGTTGTTTAAATTTGTATCTGGTTATTGATGCTAGATTCCGCTTATATTTCTAGGTGATGCCAGAGAAGAAATCTATATTTGGTAAACGGCCTCCTTTACCATTATGTAATAAGAAAATTGACATAATTATTGGTGATCCAATTGAATTTGACCTTCCAGCAATGAAGCAAATGGCTATTTCCGAGTCTCGTAATAGGCCATTCCCTACTATAGGATGGCCCAGCACTTCTGATGGTTTGGATGAAGCAGCACAGAGATGTCTCTACACTACAATTTCAGAGGAAATCCGTGCTGCCATGGAGAGATTAAGGTGTTTTGGAAAAAAAATTCTGAAGTCATAAGTTCAAACCTACCTAAGCTTATTTAGATCTCTTGAGTTTATTATTGTATCATTCTTTGTTATTATAGTTGATCGTTTAGTGAGAGCTTTTAATAAGGGGTTCTTAAAGTCAAGTGACATTAGAATATATACTCAGGTTTGAAGGAGGAAATAAGCTACCCTCCATATACAGCCCAAAATTAGATGGGCTAATATTTGAATAACTTATTTTATTTTATTTTTAAAAAAAGAAAAGATTGGCTTAATCTACAGTTAAGATAGGATTTAAGTCCTAGTTATTAATTTTGGTCGATTTATAATAGCATGCATGGATTTTGATCCTTTGCATTTTTGTAGTGTGTCATGTCACGTGGGAGAGAGATAAATAAACAGCTAGGACTTCCATTTCAGGTGGGGTCACAATACAAGCGGGCCTCATTAATCATTTCTTTCTGTCAAATGTACAATATCCTAATCCATGGTTTCATTTGATGTGTCGTATCCTCTTTGTCTATTTATCCACATGGTACTGGTCCTATTTAGATTGTTCCCTTGTATTGTGGTCCAGAACATCCCTCTCTTTTTTGCTGATTAATTCATGGCAAAGAGGGAAGGACATGGGCAACATCATTCCCTGACTCGGAGAAATTCAAATTTGTTAGGAGACGAGAAAGGACTCGGGTCATCAGACTCATCAAATCTGATAATAATGGCCACACCCCATTTGCGAAATTAAACTTGGAGTAAAAAATTATACATGGTCTGGTAAGATTTAATAATAAAAGGTTATGACTTCTTTGGTTACCAAGATCGGATTAACCTACAGGAATTGTAAGTACTGGAGAGATAAGTTTGCTGCACAAGGTTAATATAAGTGCTTAAATACTGTCCAGACGGCTAAGGTTTTTCCATGATGATTTTGGCGAGCTTCAATAATCTGCAAGTGTTCTGATAAACACCAATGAGTTGGAGTACTCGATCTTTTATAGTTTTACTGGCCCGGTTGTTAAGAACCTTGAGGTCACCACCCCAAAAGCTAGTTCAAAGGATGGGAGTGCCCAAGGCCTTATAAAGGCCATATTAGTTTCCCATCTAATCAATATGGGACTATATATCTCAACACGCTCCCTCACGCAAGAGCCTTTATAGGCTAGAAGTGTAGAAATTGCACACGCCCATTTTTGGTTTACCTTTTTATGCTTTTTTATTTATTTTAATTCCACTTTTTAAAGTGGGGGACGGTGAGGCTCTGATACCATGTTAAGAACCTTGAGGTCACCACCCCAAAAGCTAGCTCAAAGGATGGGAGTGCCCAAGGCCTTATAAAGGCCATATTAGTTTCTCATCTAATCAATGTGGGACTATATATCTCAACACAGGTGTTACAACAAAGAGAGCATATTTATTTCTACTTCTTCGAATCACCTCAAAGCTAGACTTATTACATAGTAATCTTATCAGCTACGTATTCTTGTGTTTTGAAATTGGAACTTAACGAGTGCATAAAGGAGACAAAAAAAATTTATCCAATAATCACGATTTTTAAAAATATAGTGAAAAAGTGAATTTTTCAAAATTATTATCAAAAGATTATTTGGTAGGCCAAAATATTTACGGGAATGTTGGATTAATTTTTTTGATGTTATTTTTTATTGATTGTAAAATATTGTTAAAAATGTAGATTGAGGTTAATTATGTCTCAAAAAAATTATCAAATATTCTCATCACATCGGATTCTCAAAATATCACATATTTGGTGGTATTTTAAGATAGAATTTTTCTTCATAAATATAAATTTCGAGAATCCGACTTTTTCGGAAAAAATTATACAATCTTCATGTCAAACATGGGTGAATCGAATTTTCAGTCTCACTTTTCCATGAATTTAAAAAAATTTCCTTCTATGAAACATCCCTTTAAGGGAGTTTGGTAAATATTAGGCCGGGCCTTCTTGTTACCACATATGGGCTGGCATTACACCTTGTTTTTGGCATAATTGTGTCCACAAGCATGTATTTGGATCTTTCATATATAGCAACGATAGGATCAAAAACAAAATTGATCCATTAAAGGCACATTACCATATTTGTCAACATTTTCCAACCTAAACTAGAAGAGCAGCCTGCAAGGCAAAATATGGAGCAAGCAAATAATTGAATGCAACAGATTGATGAAGCAAGCAACTTTAACTACATCTTTCTCTTCCATGAATGGAAATTGATTTTCTTTTTCCAGATTTTTACACCACTTCATCAATTAATTGACTAATCCGATTGAGTTGAGCAAAATCATAAGGGTGGCGATGCTTTTTCTATCAAAAAATTTGACCTGGAAATTGAAATTTATATATGAATCATTTTTCATTGACAAAATTAAGGGTGGTGTTGTAAATTCTAATTAATAATTGTCTCCCTTTGTTGAAATTGAAGTTATAATCATTTCAATGAAAGCAATTTTCGGTAACCAAAGCAAAAATTCTCTTATACCAAAAGTTGCCTTTGCCAACAACTTTTCAATCAAGCTTAACTTCTTTTACGCGCTTATTGCAATTTGGTCCACCCAATTGAAGAGTTAAAAATTGCTCCTCAACTTTCTCATGCTTGTCTTAATTGCCAAAAGAGACCCTTCTAGCTAGTATTGCTCTGGTTGTTGGTGTAGAGTAACTTCGAAGGTTGGCTTTCATAAACTCTTTTATAATATATTTTTTTAATGGAAACGAGAAAATAACTATTGCACTATGTAGATCTCTGGGTATGAAATATTCAGTAAAAGTGGCTATTCTCGTGAATCTTATAACTTCACATTAATTAAGCCCATGTTCCTTCTGCTGTCTTTGCAATCTCTTGAAACTCTTGTTTTTTATTTGTATGCATTTCACAGGCCCTGGCCGGCAACGTTGGCAATTTATTGGCTGCGTGCAACATTGGCTGATAACATAATAATATCTTATTGTAACTAGTTTATTTGCATGCATTTTACTAAAAAAAAAAAAAAAAAAAGTTTATTTGCATGCATTTTGGCTCTTTCTTTTGTGAATGAGTTGATTTTAATTCTCTTGTATATTTATATGCATGAATGTGGCTATCTATTTATTTCGTTGCATTATATTATACATTTGGAGACAAGTTGAAAATAGTGATAATAATTAGTCAATTACTCACTTCAGTAACTTGTAGAATATGGCATCGTAAGCAATTTTTTTTTTTTTGGGGAGAACAGAGGAAAACATCGTAAGCAATTGAGAATAGAGTATACAGCTCCTCTGATTAATACTCCTCTTGCTCTTCTTTCTAACCAGGGATTTTATGAAAAAATAATTGCTTTTACTTTAGCATGTCATATTGAAATTTTGTTTTTCTAATAGCTGCTGTGATGTGGAAAAATTATTAATGTTTCATTTATTATTTGTTTGAAAGTATTGTGACGTAAGTGCTGAGCTGAAGCCACTAGGATTGATCTAATGACGAGGGATTTTGATAATTTATATTAAGTTATGTATTCAATTCTCACTTGTATAAAAAAAATGTTGAGCTATGAATGGTATATTAATTAATAACAAAGGAAAAATACTCACATAAATGGTTTAACTACATAATATGGGATACAGGTTCAGTCCATGAATATCCCAAAGGGCTCAACAATTAAGAATTCAAGGTTAAGAAAATGCGGTCATCCCAAGTATACATCATCTCGTAGGTACAATGGCACACGACATCAGCAACTCAGTTCTCTATAACTACACAACATTACCAGGACTTTACAGCCACCCTAATAGCCAATAGCTAAGGGACGAACACCTAATTCCAACTATACCTATAACACATAGTTCAAAAATAGACATCCCACAAACATGATAGCCCGCAAGAGCCACTTTTGCACACTAATGAGGTTAAATGTCGCCATACTAAGATGGCATAAGTACGATAATCAACCGCTATATACAGAGGCGTAAAAGCCAGATATAATTATCTATTTCATCTTAATTAAAACTCATAGCTCACATATTGATTTGAGCATCAGAATGTCTTGCAAGTACCCAATTTGTTCCATCCAGTCAAGATATCCAGCCTCAACTCCTCCATCTCACAGAGCATCTCGCGAAGTCGCAGAGCATCTAGGGAATCATCTAGCAACACTCATTCCAACAAAAATCCATGTAGCTATTAGATCAACCTCAACCATGTGTTGTCAAACTCAATCCCAAATGGACTGATCATAATTGTTTTTTTTTTTTTTGTAGACGGTTAAACTACTATTTAAATTTTTTATGGATTTATTGTTTTTCATGTTATAGGGAATAAATTTATCTCCTATACATACATAAGAGTATGTGGGGCTCATATTTTTTTTATTCTTTCTCTTCTCTTCACATGATTCCACATGGGCTCCACACATTTTTATATATATATAGAAGATAAAATTATCTCATACAACATGAGAAACATTAATCCCTTTTTATTAGGAAATATTGTTTCTCATGTTGCATGTGATAATTTGTCTCATGCAACACATAAAAAAGTGGATAAGATCCACTAAAGAGAAGAGAAAGAAAGAAAATAAGTGGGTCTCATCTTTTTTTTTTTTGTACATGAGATAATTTTGTCTCATGTAACATAAGAAAACATATTATTTTTTATTAAAAAAAATTTATTAAATTTTTTTTATCCTACGTGATTACAAACAAATTAATAATAAAAGACTTGAATAATTTACATCAATTCATATTTTTAAATCTCAATACTACTAACTAAAATAAAAATCATGTTGAAGATTTTTTTTATGGTTATATTATTTGGCTGTATTAGTTTTTTTTAACTATTTTTATTGTGAGTTGCCATATTTCTAAGACTCGTAACTCCTCAATAATTTTTTTGTACCTTACGCATAACCCCACAAACATTGAACTCATGTGCTAAGTTATGAAAAAGTTATAGGGCGGTTTTTTTTTTTTTTCCTCTCTTTTACATCATTTGCTGGGGGGGGGGGGGGGGGGGAGTGATGAGACAGAAGACAGTTAGATGGCGTGATTGCCACTTATAACACATGGTCCAAATTAAATAATTTTGCATAAAAGGCATCTAAACTTATAAGCGTGTGATTTTCAAAAATAATAAAAGAAAATATTTTAGCATTAGCACCAAATTCTATTTATTTTAGCTATCAAAATCGAAATGTACAGATATTATTATTGTACTACTTAGTTCAAAATGAAACATTTCTTATAGTTGAGTAAACATTTCAATTTCGAGGTTTTTTTTTTTTGGATATAATTTGCAGGTTTCAACTTCACACGAATTATGGATATTTTTTATACAAAGCATGAATAACTTAAAATTGAAAGGAAAATTTTATATCCAAAAAAAAAAAAAATTGAAAGGAAAATTTCAAACAAAGCTAACATGACAGGCACAATGAGATTTTAGTTTTTTGAGTTCAGAGTTTCAGATCTCAGAGAAGATACATGCAAAAATGGGACCCATAAGGGTGCAATGTCAAAATCCAATGTGGGAATCACCATTTGGAAGGAAGATGTTGGTGCTGGCAACACCCTTCAGCTCAGAAGTCACGACTCGGTCAGAACGAACATTTGGAGGGACAGAACGAGCACAAAAGTTCTGGGTCCCAATGTTAGCTACTTCTAATTATGTACACATGATTTCTGGTTTATGCTTGTCCATTTGGATAGCTTGGCCAGGTGATAGTTTACTTATTTTATTGTTAGCAATTACAGAAAGAAAAAAAATTACATGAAGCGTTTGGTACAGGAGAAATTTTTATTTGTCCGAAAATCTCGATTTTTAAAAATATGATTTTTACATTTAATTTACGATAATATCTGAAAATTTAAAATTTTAAAAATTTCAGTTTCTCGGGAATCCGAAAAAAATTCGTGTACTAGGATAAAGTGATAGATACAATATTATAAAGGAAAAAGTATTTCTTCGGTCACCGGAGATAAAGTTATCTCCAGTGAACTCAAAATGATATCGTTTTAGGTTATAAGATTAAAAAATTATACTGATAAAGATTAATATATCCCTGTAATATATTATAATTACAAAAATACCTTGATTTTCGTCTCAAAACGACGTCGTTTTGGGTTCACCGAAGATAAATTATCTTCATTAACTGGAGAAATCATTTACCCTATTATAAAAGGCTCTTTGATCCAAAAGGGTTTTTTGGGTTTTTAATATACCAATTTGGTATATAATTTTTGGTATTTATTAATGAGGGTCATTCAGTGTAGCAGGGGACCCAGCGGCACTGAGTGTAGCGACCCTTTCTCCGCATCACTTATATATTCTTTCTTCTTTTTTTCCCAATTGAGTGACGCCCCCACCCCCTTTCGGCATTTATGAGATTGTGCCAATCTCGTTAGTTTCGTTACCGTAAAATTTCGAAAAGCTATACTTTTTGACTCGGGTATCCAAATCAGATGATTTTTTATTTCACATAACTTTTCGATATCTACTCAATGACACCTCATTTGCCATATTTTATCTTCCATAAACATAGTTCAAATTTGCAACAATAGTTCCACATTTTTACAAATTTGAACTATATTTGTGAGAGATGAATATGACAAATGAGATGTTATTGCGTAGATCTTAAAAAGTTATGTAAAATCAAAAAAATCATTTAATTTGGTACCCAAGTCAAAAGTTATGACATTCTGAAGTTTTACGGTAACGGGACTAACGAGATTGTGTCACTTGCCACAATCCTATGAGTGTCGTAAGGGGCAGGGACGTCACTCAATTGAAAAAAAAATATGTGAGTGACGTTGGGAGAAGGTCGCGACACTCAATGTCGCTGAGTCTTCGTGTGACATTGAAAGACCAATAAATATCGTGAATCAAATACCATTTTAAAAAATTAAAGATATAAAAATCTCAAATCAGTCAAAGAGCCATTATAAAAACAATCATTTCAACTCAGCTAACTTTAATAATTTTTATATTTTTTTAATACATTATTTCATATGAGAACCCATTAATCATTTTAACCCAAAACGTTAATTATTTTTATATTTCTTCAATAAACATCATGTTATTCTTATATTTTTAATAAAATATACTTACATAACTCTCTGAAAGTTTTTTAGTCACATCAAGTAATATTACTGAGCGAATAATATATCATTACTCCATTAGTGTAGAGACCCACCACAAAAATAGTGTTTTGTTTAGAGATTTAATTTTGACACAAATATTTTTATACTACTATTTAGTTTATATTGATAATTTATTTAATAAATTTGAGTATAGTTTAAATGCTTTGAAAAATTGAATATAAATGGTGAATTTTAAATTATATTAGCGTAACACACACGCCATGCATGAAATAAGATAAAAATACATTATAAATATATAAATATTTAATAAATAATAATAATTTTAAAAGTTTATACATTCAACTAATTTTATGTAAAATTGAGAAGAAATATTATTATGAAATATTATATCCTGATATCAATACTAAGTTTATAAGTTGAAGAGAGAAATATTTATTATCATATAAAATGACATATTATTTTATAACAATATTACTAAGCCAATATAATTATGATTAATAATATAATTATAAGAGAAAGTATTGAGTCTCGGGAAAGGGTGATAATTTTCTAATTGACAAGTGTTCTCAAAACTCAAAACGAGATGAATTAAGTTTTAAAAATATTTTGCAAAATGCTTTATTTTCTTTGTAAAAATAATTTCTTAAGATGCTATGATTTAGGATAAGCAAAAATATAATGGATTTTTTACCATATATATATATATATATATATATATATATATATATATATAGGTCAGGATCATTTTACACCAGTGTAAGTTACACTTTTAATCTTGTCTGTTAATCCCACTTATATCTAAGGGTTCAAATTTTTCAGTGATGTGAGCCATTGGATTACAAGTGGATCAATGATCAAGATTGAGTGTAAGACTTCTAACTCTTACACCGGTGTAAGAATATCCTGCCCCTAAATATATACATATATTTATTTATTTATTTATATAGGTAAAATCATTTCTACAGCCGTTTTACGTACAACAATGACATGTGTATGGTTATGATTCCCTATATTTAATGTTTTTATCTTTTGTATGTTTATTATTCTCTATATTTAATACTTTCACGTATATATATGACAAGTATTTAATTGTTGCACGTACAGCAACTGCAAAAATATAAACCTCATATATATATATATATATATATATATATATATATATATATATATATATATATATGAGGAAATTAATTCCCTGGGTCCTTTCTCTCTCCTCTCTCTCTGCGGGGTGCATTGGTCCGGGAGCACTACATATTTGCTCATATAACGGATAGCAACTTATAAAAGCTAATATGAACAACAAATTAGAAGCTAAATATGCTTAAATATACTAAGAATGCTTATGTAGATGAGATAAATGTTAGAGAAAATGAAAACTTGATTTATCCTGGTTCGGTCACAGGTGACCTGCATCCAACCTTCAATCACCACAATGATTGGTTCACTATTGATGAAGCTTCAATGGTGCTTGAACAAACCATTATAATCACATCAAGATTATGGTTTTTGGACACCTTACACTTTCACCCAATTTCTTAGGAAATGGGTAACCTTTTCAATTAGGGTCTTACTACCCTTAATCAATAATTACTCTATAAAAAATGTGTTTAAGACAAATTAAGCACTCTTAAAGTGCAAATAATACAACTTGAAGTCTAGTAGGTACAACTTCAAGAATAAAAATGAACTCAAGTATATGATGACCAAGTAAGAATGCAATCAATGAGCAGTAATATGTTAGGAGGAGTAACAATGGCTCAATAAATGATATAATTTTGTTTCTTATGGGATAGAGTCGTTATCTGTTGCGATTACGGCAAGTATACAGATTATTTCAAGCAATAAAGTGTGAGTAGAGTATCGTCCCACGAGGATTAATGAATCAAATACTAATTTCATTATTCCCTCTAATTTGGATAATTCAATTGGTTGTAGAGAATAATTTTAAATAGGAAAACAATTATAATTAATAATAAATTCAGACTAAAAATAAAGATGAGTCAAAACGAAGTAAGAATTCAATGATTAAACTGTAACTAGGAATTATTTCACCTCAGATCCTCCTAAAGTAGGTTAAATTAATTTCAATATTAAATTATCTCAGATATTTCAGACAATTCAACTTCTAAAAATAGTTTGTTAAATCTTAATGTCTTAGTGACTTTAACCCTTTACTCTAATTAGAATCGTAATGTCTTAGTGATTCCTTTTAAAATAAGCATTAGACACAAAGAATTATGAAATCTACAGCTCAAGCAAGCCTATGTCTAGATCGTGCAAGAATTGGTATTTTACCCCTGTCAATATTAAAATCTAAATATGTCTATTGTGAGCCCTAACCCGCAAATCCCTTTAAGTTTGATCAATTCATAAAAGGATATGGAAATTCGTGTAAGGTAAAATACAAATAACTAAAATAATTTATTAGAGAAATCGATTTAAACCACAAATAGGATTCACGTCAGATCCATAATCCTAACTACAAAAGAAACCTAGCCACACATAGTTGGCTTAAACACGATAAAGAAGTAAAAAGAATTCATTAAGATGAAATAAAAGAAGGAGAAGAAGAAAAATCAAAGGTCTCCAGTCTTCAATTTCCCTGAAATATTGATCTCCAGCATAAGGCTCTAAGAACGCTCTCACTTTTTACTCTCTAATTCCCTCTGCCGCCAAAGATGCTCTTTAAGGGCTTGGTTTCCCCTTTTATTTATATTTCCTCAAATCTTCTGAAAATCTTTGCGTAGAATCCTTGTATCAAATCCCTTTTTAGATGTGATATGATATCAACTATAATTACGCACGTGCTTCCCGCGATACTAATGCAGAAACTATGACAAAAGAAATATGAACCTCGCGCTACTAGCGCGATTCCAGGCTTGTAGCACAGAACTTCTTTGATGAAAAATCTTGTGGCGTTGTTAGCGCCAGTCTCGCGCTTGTAGCGCGAAAGCACTGCCCTTTGCTTTCTCTTGTACTTTTGAATGAGCTCTTTTCAGGTATTTTTTTCCTACAAAAACACCATAAATTCAGTGAGAGAAGAACTGAGCATGGTTTATCAACTTTATAATAAGTATAAGTCTTTTTCTTTCAAAGTGGATTAAATCCTTGCTCTTTTTAACGTAGAAAACTATATATACTTGAGGCATATTGTTATCATTGATTTTATATAGCTTTCTAGTAAAAAATAGTCGTGCATTTTGTACAAGTCATATCCAAATATATGTCGAGGCATATCCAAATATGCAACCCTCCAATATCCGGATATCTGAGAATCCATATCCAATATGCCAATATCCATATCTGGATATTCGGTGGCAGCAGACACTTTTACACAAAAATTTGACTTCTTTTGACTCAAAATGACTTCTATCATATTGAACAAATCTAATTGAACCAGGAAAACATTTATATGTATTAAAATCATTTAAAAATCATTTTGATCCAGATTTGACACATTAAACCAATTAATTAAGCAATTTTTTAATATATAGTGTAAAAAATGCTTTCTTTAAGTTTAAATGGAGTTTCAAGAGTGTGAGCATGTGTACTTAGGTTGTGCAATAGTGTTTATGTGCTCAAACCATGATAAAAATCGTCCGATGTAATTTTAACCTATTAAACTAAGGTTTTTAAGCACTTTTTGATTATGTAATGATGAGAATAAACTGAGCTACATGCAATGCTGTATACTATACACCTTTACATACATGTTCTAAGTCCTAAAAGTATATCCTAATGTGATCTTGGACTTAGCAGCATGCTTCGAGAGTTGATTCATGATTTTAACACTTGAACACTTGAATTTACTTACTTTGACATACATTTGAATTCTTTTCAAATGTTATTTCTTATGGCTTTTGAATCACCTTCTCAAAACTTGTTAGTTATCATAAAACCTATATTGATATGACATCTTCAAAGATATTGATAAACCTATGGTTTACCATGTTTTAAGGCTAATTTATATATGTAAAAAAACATAGTCAATTGCATGGAAACTTAGGGTTTTATAGTGAAAAAGCATGAAGATTGGATTATGAGCTAACTTTCTGTCAGATTGCTTGTTTTGAAGGTAAAATAACATAAAAGAGTGGTAAAATGCATCGAAAGACTTGAAGGAGACATTTGAAGACCAAAAGAAGTCCAAGTGAAGCAAGTTATAAGCAAATTGAAGATTGATGAAGCGCGCTTAAGCGCACTAATGAAGCAAATTAGCCAAATTCCACTGGAGGAGCGCGCTTCAACGTTCTACAGGGCGCTCTAGCGAGCTAAAAAAGAGAAAAAAAATTCCTTTAAAGAGCGAGCTCAAGCGCCTACTAGCACGCTTAAGCGCGCTAAGACAGATAAATTTAGTATAAGAGCGCGCTTAATAGCGCTTCAACGTGCTGATACGTTAAAATTCAGGCCCAATTGTTATTAGTATCTAACTTAAGATATGAGTGAATATTCCATGGAAGATCTTAATGTAAATTAAAAGATATGGTTTCATCATTATAAATAAAGGGCTTTTGATCAATTAAGATGGACACGGAATACAAAGTACTAATTGGGAAAGGCGAGAGAAACACATTCTTCATGCTTATGAGCAACAGGAGCGGGTGGAACTCAGGAAGACACCGGGAGATTTGAAGATTCAGCCGCCATCACACTAATAAACTCCGGGGGATTCTTTTTTATCTTTTTGTGTTTTCAATTTCAGTATGCTAGTTCTATGTAGTTAGGGGTAGATGGACCCCTTTTGATTCCTTTTGTTTATGAGTTAAATTGTTTCTAAATTCTTCTCTTTTTATAATTGATTGTGTTGTTAATGCTTTTTATGACTTTGCTCCTTGTAGAATGATTTAGAGGAATTGCATGAAAATCGTAATGTTGGTGTATGAATCCTGATTGGATAAATTCATCATGATTCTTGTGATATAGGAATACACATAAGATAATTGTGCAATCTTTAGATTCTTGATCTTAATGCGTATTTTCTTGGGGAATAACTGGGAAACTAAGGTAAGACCACATAGAATTAAGGTAACAAGGGATTAAGCCCTAATTAATCTAGAAAGAATTGATTGTCCTTATATTAAGAGCAATTTCTTTAATGGTTGTACTCATAACATAAAGAGGATAATGGGGAAAATCGAATCCTAACTACGCTTATTCTTATTTGTTAACACAACTCATATCTTTAATTGCTTTCTTTAATTTTGAATTTACATGAACTAGATTGAATCTAAATTAAATTTTCTCCATCTTAATCTTGGTTGTCCAACTAAACCGTAATTAGTGAACTAGTGCTTGAAAAACCAATCCTCGTGCGAACGATCCCATACTCTGGACACTTTATTACTTAACGACTAGTGCACTTGCCGAGTCGCAACAGATATCAACTTTGAATGCATAGGATCCACATCATCACCTTGATTTCACATTTTCAACATGACTCGCTGACATGACACAAGCAATTTATATTCGGGTGGACATGTTTTCAAATTCGTATTGTGTTTGTGTTGACAAAAATTAGTGCAAAAAATCACATGATGTTACGTGTCAACCTACAAATACGAAATGGTCTGACGTTAATATTCTAATAAGTTATTTGTGTCATGCCATATCAACTTAACGTTGGTGAAAGCAATATTCAATATACATGTTATTTGTATCTTATCATGTCATGCCAACCTGCATAATAAACAATATACTTTATGGTTATTAGGTTATTCATATCATGTCGTGTCAATCTGAATTATTACCCTTAATCTCTAGGTTAATGATTCAACCCATGATGAGAAACATCAACAAGGTAAGATAAAATGACTAAGAACCATATAGTGAGGATGGAGGGACACCTACTCATTGGTTGTCGTTATTCTATGGTCGTGGGAGGTGAGGCACCCTAAACACTCTCAAATGTACTGCTTGCAACTTTCACTAGAAAGAGACCAATATTGTGCTATGAGTGATAAGGTTGAAGGATTCATAAGCACATGGTCCAATGTAAGAGTTATGTTAATAATAATAGGAAAAATGTTTGTCCTTTTAAAGGATGGTCATTTTAGTTAAAATTAGTGTTTTTTATTTAAAATTTAAATTAAAAAACCCACCTTCTCCCCGATGATTTTCATTGTGTATCTCTTTCTCTCCCTTAAAATGACACAATTCTATGTCCTTTAAAAGGACAAACACCAAACCCATAATAATAATAATAAATAAAAATTCAAATTAGATTTAGAGCTTTGGAAAAGAATAATGTCCGTCAAAAGAGGTTATGTGTGCAAATAATGAAATTGAAGACGTGCACTATGTGACCTCGAGAATGAGGGTGGTGGTGAAAAAGGTCATCAGTGATGGCCACCTCCATTATCATGGAGGCGTGTTGAGACATTGAGATCATGGAGTGTAAAAATCTCCATGGCTTTCACTTGACATGAAAAAAGATAATTAATACATTTTTTAAGGAGTTAGATGTCAAAAGTTGAAAATTACTCTTAGGAGCTTTTAATAAAAAATATTTTTCTATTTTCTCTCATTAGAAAATATTTTATTTAAGATATTTTGTAAAAATAAATCTAGTTAAGCCAAATAGATACCTAAAACACTCATATGAAAAAATAATACATAAGTTATGATTTGAGTGGAAGTAACAATAAATATTTAGTATTACAATAATATTGAAGACAATTTTAAGAAAAATACTAATGAAAAAAAATAAGGAATATACTTTTTGTTATAAATGGACATTACTACGTGAGAATGTTACAAATGTACATTACTAGGCTTTATCACATTTTATGGAAGATTAAGTATTGTAACCATAGACTTTGAATAGACTACAAGATGAGAATATATTTTGTATTATTCCCCCACCTTCATCTATATATTGAGGTGGTATGGCTTGTATTTTGATACATTGAATAGTATAATTTATTACTTCTTCTACCTTACTCTCTTTCTCTCTATCTTGTAATTTTCTTTTGTTAAGTTGATTCCATTTATTCACCGTTCTTTTCAAAACATGTTATTTGTAACACCCCATTCTAGAACTGATCTGTTAACATCACATATGGCATTAAACGCAGTTACAATCACAACAATTGAAGTAAAGTACGAATAAACTTTTTCATTTTTATTTATAAACGTTTATGTTTAAAATCAATTTCGTAATTAAAATAATTCCAATAAATGTAATCATAACTTAAACTAGGATTGGAACACTTAATGTAATTCTATTTAGACCATACGTTGCTACCATAGGGTGCCAAGGAGTCATTTTAGACCAACAAGGCTTAAAAACTCCTTTTTTATTGTTATTAAACACTAAACACCTTCACTTTTTATTTACTTAAGAAATTTTATCCTATTTCTATGGTCCTCATTTTCCATTTTGTTATAGATCTCTTCGTTAGCTACATGTGGGTTCAAATCGCGCTCAATTTGAAGCATCGTAGATCAAGTTATAAATTTTTGAAGAAAATGGTGCTGAATTTCGCAGGGTCCCCCGCTGACAGTGGCAAAACCTGCGCTGATAACGCCAGAATACTGACTTTTTCACGTCTTGCGGCACCGTCAGTGCCAACTTGGCACCAAAAGCGCCACGGTTTTGGAGATTTCACTATACTTTGGTATTCTACCCATAATTTAAGTTATACTTATCCAATTGACGCAATCTTGGTCTTGTTGGAAAGATAAGAAAAAGATCTATAACTTCCTTTAAGACATAAGGGTCCAAATCTATAATATAGGATACGAAAAATGGATAACAAGACATAATATCCTTACATTTACATTGATTCTCAACCCCAAAGGTTTTCTTTCACCTAATAGACATTATACAACCACTTCAGTACATGATTCTTTCCATTTCAAGGCTCACATGATATCCAAAGAGGCTTGAAAGCCCTTCTATCACATATAAGCAAATACAATTACATAATAATCAGGGTTCCAGGACTTAGACTTAGCAAAACACATGATCAAAGCTATTTTGCTCCTTTCAACTATCAAGCATGCAAAATGACTATGGTCATGGTCTAAGTCCCCAAAAATACATACTATTAGTCCACTAAAATATTACTACTAAGTGTACATCCTATACATATTTTTCTACCAAAATATAAGATGCAACCAAATATAAATACATGTGAGGCATTTCAAAATAATCATATCACATGCTATCATATGAAAATCTACTCAGGCCTCTTGCCTCGTTCCCTATCTGCATCATCCATGCTAATACCTGAAATAAGAGTATCCAATCGGGGTGAGATAAAACTCAATAAACCCAGGGTTCTTGGAGAATTCCTCCAACCCCAGAGTTCACTTTCTGCATGAAGGGTTAGTATACACATGACATAAACTACATCATATATCCAGAGGCAATAACAATAATGATTTAACTGCAGCATACTCATGCATTCCAATGGCCAAAGAATTAAACAATCAAATCATCACATAAGCTTCAATTGCATCTTAGTCCTTTCAACTAAGCATACAACATAGCCCCTAGTGCTTGTCCATTGGCCCTTTCTCCAATGACACAACAATACTATATGAATGCAAACATACCATAATACTAACATTACCACTCAATCATCCATTCATTAATCATTCCTTTCATAAAAGCAATGGTGGAACAACAGGAGGGATTAACCTCCAAGGTCCAAAGGTTTACCTTTATTGTTTCCAATCTACCTTTGTCCTTCACCAAAATCCATAATCAAGCTTTCCTATAGCTCACTTATCCACACCAACCTTTCTTGGTATGACACTTAGTAATTCATTCCAATCACCAATGTTACCTAAACAAAATCTGGAATTCAATCAATAAAGAATTCATTTGGAATTGCTATTAAAACAAGATTTCCTACTCAACACCTCCATTAAAATGCATATTCTATCAACTTCTCAATAGTCCCATGGTAACTAAAGGAATCCTTCCATTCGCAATAGTCACACAAGGCACCACAATGCTTGACCACAAGGTTAGGCAACTTACCAAATCTTGAAATAATTCAAATACCCAAACCAAGCTCCATTGGCTCCTCCAAGGATTGATCACTCACAATTGGTCCACTTGCCTTAATCCTAGCAATCATATGGACACAATCAATCAAGGCTCAACAATGCAAGAAAATTCACACTTTCAAGCATATTTTTTCAAGATTATTGAAACTAACTCAAATCACAAACTAATTTCATTTCTACCGTTTATTTACCATTCCTAACAACTTTTACAAAGAAATTTAGTTTCAATCTCTCTTCAACATACCCCACTATTCGTGCATTTTCATAAACTAAACCCTAACTATGGCTCAAACTCAAAATAACCAAATGGGTTAGAGTTCTTACCACAAACACAACCACAATGGTCCAAGGAAGGAGTTCCAAGCCACAAGAATGGAAGATTCCACCTCAAGCTCCTCCAATAACAAATTTTCGCTCCCTTCCACAAGCAATATCTCACTCCACAATGGTTCCCACTCCAAACTAAGTTAGGGTTAAGAGAGAGAAGAAGATTTGAAGTAATTTTAGCTTTGGAATGAGTCGGTTTGGTTGAGAATCAAAGAAGTTAAAGTTTGGAGCTCTTCTCCAATGGTTTCTTTCTCTCCCTCTCTTGCTCCACGAAGAAGAAGAAGAAATGGGTGAGTTTTCACTTGTTTTGTCACTTAACATAGATTAGTTATTTCAACCGGGTAAAAGCTTATCTATCTAGTTAACTCTGTTCTCTTTCAAACTTTACCCAAAAGTCTGAAATATTTTTCTAGAAATATTTCTAATTTCACTTTTATATTTTAGGTACTTTTGCTTACATATATTTTTATCCCATAATTTTCACTGATTGCACTTTTTACTTCAAAAGTGACCCTAATTAATTTAATTAGCCCTTTTACTTTTTTCAACCCACTAATACATGCTAAATTACATAATTACATGTAATTTACTATTTAATTAGGGTAAGAATATTATATTATCAACACGATTTGGTTAGAATTTTTGGAAGTTGTTCAAGGTGGAAAAAAAATTTCTGAAATATTTCATTACTTTTAGTTGTTGATTTCAACATTATAGCCTCATTTTATTTTAATGTATATTGGTATGTTATATTAACAATTGTTTATTCATTTATATAGCATGTCAAACATTACAAAGAGGGAGTTTGCAACGTTAGATATTATTGGAAGTAATTATCTAACATGGGCTTTTAATGTCAACATACATCTAACATCACTAGACCTCAATGAAGCCATTCTCCATGAATTTAGTTGTACTTCTTCCTAGATGGCCAAAGCTTTGATCTTTATTCGCCACCATCTGCAAGAAGATCTAAAGGCAGAATATTTAACCAAAAAGGACCCTGCAATTTTATAGTGTAGAAAATTAGAATTCAAACATGTTTCCGTTTTTATTTCCTATTAATTAGGATTGATTATGATTGATTAGGATTGATTATGATTGATTAGGATTAATTGTGATTGATTAGAATTGATTGTGATTAGGATTGTGATAGGATTGATTAGTCATCGCTTAGTCATTCTTAGCGATTCTTTCTTGTATAAATACTCACTCATGTAATTTATTCAATATCAATATACAAAAACTTCTTTTCAATATGGTATCAGAGCGGGTTCGTTCCTACCCTAATTCAAATCTGAAATAACCATCCAAACACTTCCATCACCGTCAAACACCTCCTAAACACCGCCTTGAATCTGTCCAACACAGAAACCTAGTTTACTGACCTCCGATCAAAAAAGTGAGGTGACCATTCGACTCAGAAGGATCCGACGAGTCGACCGTCGCTGGACCCATCGCCGTCAGCCGCTGCACGCGCCACCACGCGCCGCCTTCCAGACGTTTTTTTTCCGTCGCGACTTGCACAGACCTTCTCCCCGGCTTCTCCCCTTCCTGTTCCAGAGGTCAGATCAAAAGTTTACAAAACTTGATTTTTCATCAACGGTCAACCCTTCTCTTTTTATTCATGGCTTCCTCAAAACACTCTTTTTATTACCACGAGCAACCTCCTAAGGCCACTAGTCATGTGGTCCAGCAAGGTACAACTTTCCATGTTGATAGTCAAAATCATTGGATCCTTGATTCTGGAGCCTCTGATCATATGACAGGTAATCTTGGCTTGTTTTGTTCATACACTCCATATTCTGAACCTTCTCGGGTCAAGATCGCCGATGGCAGTTTTTCCCAGATTGCGGGACACGGAACCATTAAACTTTCTGAGCTGATTACTTTGACATCAGTTCTTTATGTTCCTTCTCTGACTTGTAATCTCATTTCCATTAGCAAGCTCACCTCTGAGTTGCATTGCTTTGCTAAATTCTTTCCACATGGTTGTGTTTTTCAGGAACAGGACTCGGAGAGGATGATTGGCAGTGCTAGAGAGGATGGTGGACTTTACTACTTTGAGGAGGATGTGACTCATGAAGCTGTTTTCGTAGAAAAAAACTCTATGTTTCCTTTTGATTCATGTAATGATGTTATGCTGTGGCATCGTAGGCTAGGCCATCCAAATTTTATTTATCTTCATAAGTTGTTGCCAAACTTATTTATTAATAAAAGTCCAAGTTTGTTTTCTTGTGATATTTGTCAACTTGCCAAGCATACTCGTGCTCATTATCCTTCTAAAGTTCACCATGACTCTTCCCCATTTTCCTTAATTCATAGCGACATATGGGGTCCAGCCCGTGTTAAAAATATTTCAGGTACTCGATGGTTCATTACCTTCATTGATGACCATTCTCGAGTTTGTTGGGTGTATCTTCTAAAGGATAAGTCCGATGCTGCATCCGTGTTTAAAAAATTTCATGCCATGGTTCAAACCCAATTCCAAGTTGCTATACAAATTCTTCGTACAGATAATGGCAAAGAGTATTTTAACTCTATTCTTGGAGAATATCTTTCCCAACATGGCATCCTTCACCAAAGCTCGTGTCCTGACACACCCCAACAAAACGGAGTTGCGGAAAGAAAAAACCGACATCTCCTTGAAGTTGCTCGGGCTCTTATGTTTACCACGAGTGTTCCTAAATATCTTTGGGGAGAGGCAGTTCTCACTGCCTCGTATCTGATAAATCGAATGCCATCTCGCATTCTGAAATTTCAGTCTCCTCTTTCTAGTCTTGTTCGTATCTTCCCTTCCTTCCGAGGTGTCTCCTCCTTACCTCTCAAGTTATTTGGTTGTGTTGTATTTGTCCATATTCCCTCCCATCAACGGTCTAAGCTTGATCCTAAGTCTCTCCAGTGTGTCTTTATTGGTTATTCTCCTACTCAACGTGGCTATAAGTGTTATTCACCCTCTCTTCGTAAGGTCTTTGTCTCTATGGATGTCACTTTTTCTGAGAATAACCCTTTCTTCCCTTCGACTTCTCTTCAGGGGGAGTCTATAGGAGTAGATGAAGATCAGTCATGGGAACCTATTAATGCCACAGTATTACCTCTACTTTTGGAAACAGGGGGAGCTACAGAATCCTCACCATCAGGAGTCTCCTCAACATGGGGACAAGTTTATAGCAGGCGAAAGCCTCCTCAAAGTGTGAATAACCCAGAGCCTCTACACTGCCAGGATTCTGAACCATGTTCTAGTTCCAGCACCCCAATACTTGAGTGTCATGGTGAAAATGATCTACACTTGCCCATTGCTCTCAGAAAAGGTACTCGATCTTGTACTACTCATCCTATTTCTAATCATATTTCATATGGAAAGTTGTCCCCAGGGTTTCGTGCTTTCAATACTATGTTGGATAGTACAAAGATACCGAGAAATATACATGAGGCTCTCAATGATAAAAAATGGAGGGATGCTGTCTTTGAAGAAATGAATGCTTTAGAAAGAAATGGAACTTGGGAGATAGTGACCCTACCCAAAGGAAAAAAGGCAGTAGGATGCAAATGGGTGTTTACAATAAAATTCAATGCAGATAATAGCATCAACAGATACAAGGCAAGATTGGTTGCAAAGGGTTTCACTCAGACTCATGGGATAGATTATCATGAGACTTTTGCTCCGGTTGCTAAAGTCAATACCATCCGAGTTCTCTTATCTCTTGCTGCCAATCTAGATTGGCCTCTGCAACAGTTAGATGTGAAGAATGCATTCCTAAATGGTGACTTACATGAAGAAGTCTATATGGATCCTCCACCTGGTTTTGAAAGGGTAAATGAATCAGTGTGTAAACTAAAAAAGTCTCTATATGGATTGAAACAGTCTCCCAGAGAATGGTTCGACAAATTCACACAAGCAGTCAAAAGAAGAGGCTTCATTCAAGCACAGACTGATCATACTCTCTTCCACAAACACTCTAAGGATGGTAAAATTGCTATTCTTATTGTATATGTAGATGATATAATTCTTACAGGTGATGATATTGAGGAATTGAACACCTTGAAGAAATTTCTAGCAGCTCAATTTGAACTCAAAGACCTTGGCACTCTCAAATATTTCCTTGGTATGGAAGTTGCTAGGAGCAAAACAGGCATCACTCTAACACAAAAGAAATATGTTCTAGATCTTTTGTTGGAAACAGGAATGTTAGGGTGTAAACCTGCTGAGACACCTGTGGAACCTAATACCAAGTTAGGTATTGAAGATGGGAATGAGGTGGATAAAGAACAATATCAACGATTGGTTGGTAAACTAATCTACTTATCTCATACGCGTCCTGACATTGCCTTTGCGGTGAGTATGATTAGTCAATTCATGCACTCACCCAAGGAGAAGCATCTTAGTGCAGTCTATAGGGTGCTTAGATACCTCAAGAATACTCCAGGAAGAGGATTATTCTTTAAAAAGGGGTATAAAAGGACAATTGAAATCTACACTGATGCAGATTGGGCAGGCTCATCAGTAGACAGAAGATCTACCTCAGGCTATTGCACCTATGTGTGGGGAAATCTTGTTACTTGGAGAAGCAAAAAGCAAACAGTGGTTGCAAGAAGTAGTGCTGAAGCAGAATTTCGAGCTTTAGCTCATGGAGTTTGTGAAGGAATCTGGTTAAGAAGACTTCTTCAAGAGTTGAAGATTTCATATTCCCTACCAATAAAACTATATTGTGACAACAAGGCAGCTGTTAGCATTGCTCAAAATCCTGTGCATCATGATCGAACAAAGCACGTGGAAGTTGATCGTCACTTCATCAAAGAAAAATTAGATGATGGAAGTGTGCATTTGATATATGTTCCAACCAAAGAGCAAACGACAGATGTCCTTACCAAGGGCCTACACCGTCCAGCATTCGAAGACTTGATTGGCAAGTTGGGAATGATCAATATTTACCTCCCAACTTGAGGGGGAGTGTAGAAAATTAGAATTCAAACATGTTTCCGTTTTTATTTCCTATTAATTAGGATTGATTATGATTGATTAGGATTGATTATGATTGATTAGGATTAATTGTGATTGATTAGAATTGATTGTGATTAGGATTGTGATAGGATTGATTAGTCATCGCTTAGTCATTCTTAGCGATTCTTTCTTGTATAAATACTCACTCATGTAATTTATTCAATATCAATATACAAAAACTTCTTTTCAATATATAGCAATCCCTGAAGGATCTCTATGACCATCAACAAGATGTTGTCCTTCCCCAAGCCGGGTTTGAATGGATCAATCTGTGCTTTCAGGATTTTAAATCTATAGGGGAGTATAATTCTGTTATTCATCGAATTGTGTCCCTAATGAGTCTCTATGGCCAAAAGATCATAAAGACTGAAATGTTGGAAAAAAATATTATCTAATTGCTAGCAACCTTATATCTCTATTTTATTTTTTGTTTTAAATTTGTTTTACAAAAATCTTTAGTAAATGAGATGGCACAGGACTAAAAAGAAAATCAAGAATAAAATAGACCAAAAAATGAAAATATAAAAAAGACCAAACATAACTAAATAAAAAAGAATACAATAGACCAAGGATAAAAAAGAAAAAATAAAACTAAATATATTGGAAAGTCATAACTTTGATTTTTTTATTTTATTTTTTATCTTAATTTTTTATTCTGGTTATTTTTTTTTACATTTGGAATATTTTATTTTATTTTTAATTTTAGTCTTTTATGTTAGTGTTGTGATTTTTAATATATTTGATCTTATTTTTTCTTCTACTTTTTTTTGAATAAACCAAATGTATCTTCTACGGGAGGCAATCCTGTATGGGGCGAGTTTAGGATTAGAGCTTTAAACCCTTCCTAAAAATGGTACTAGGGAGGATCAGACACTTGCTCCCAACCCACCTACTCAACACCCATGCGCCAACGGAGCTACCATCATTTGGTTTCTTCAATTTTTGTGTGGTTATTCTATTTTCTTTTATTTTATTTCACACATTTGATTTTTTTACTATTTTTTTCTTTTAGTCTTTTATTAAGTGTTCTAAATTTTCATAATATTTCGTAAAAAGGGTAAATAGGCACATTTAGTTAATTTTCTAACAATGTTAAGGAGAGATATGGATGAAAAAATAGAGGAGTTTAAGGGATTAAAAGAAAAGCACAAAAGTGTAAGTGATTCTAACGCACTAACAATTGACCCATTGCACATGCCCCAACCATTAATTCAGAAAGCCCAAAGTCAATAAGAATTGTGGCCCACTAAATATGGCTCAATTGTTAAAAGAAGCAGTAATTTGAAATATAACAAATTACAATCAAATCCAAGTCAAAATGAAGCAACATATATGATTGCGATTTGTTTGATAAGAAAAGGAAAGCAACATATTTGACATGATTTGAGATCTAAGATTTGGGACGTATTTTGAATCATTTAATTTTAATTATTTGTTTATTTTTGGAGGTCAATTACTGTTATATTTATTTTAGGAATTTTATTATTTTTAGAATTTTAGATTTTGAATTTTGGATCAATTTGTAATTAGTCTATAAAAGGGTGCTTAAGACCCTTATTTTAGGAGTTGATTTTTTTTTATTTTCTTAATAGAAATTGAGAATCAGAGGGTTACTCTTTTATAAAAATCCCAACTTTCTGTTTAGCACTTTTCTATGCGTTTTCAACATTATTTGATAATCAGAGCTCTAGTTGTCACATAAATGACTGAACAGAACAATGACAGTCGAGGTCGAGCTCATGGACAACAGGGTCAAGGCGACGGTGGCGGTAGATGGCGTGGTAACACCCTTAACGGGTACAGCAGACTACCACACATCTACGCGCGAGACACCATAATTGTAGCTACAATGGCCGCTTCAATGAAAGACAAACTTAGGAGCTCGAACAACTGCTTTCCCTAAAACTAAAGGATGAGCCATATGAAGGAAAGGAGTTTGAAAGATCATCTCATGTAAAGGAAAAGAGCGAAAAACCATTCTAGAACCAAGAGCGACAAAGACGAAGTCAATCTGGCGATAAATCATTTTTTTGCTAATATTGCGGTGAAGATTGAGATCCCGAAATTCGAGGGCACCACTCATCTAGATGAGTTTATCGATGGGTTACGCACCGTCGAAAAGGTCTTTGACATCATAGACTTGACAGAAGACCAAAAGGTCCAGATCCATGATGAATTTGATGAAGAGCAAGATAATGAAAATCCCGTTATGGATGCTCTAGTTTATTATGAGTTCCCTATCTATGATAAGTATGATTGGGAGCAAGACGATGAGAATCCAAAGGTGGAAGAAATCTCTTGTAGTGATTTTAGTGGAAAGTCAGTTATTAGAAATTCTAATATCTCTGACAAAGAGGAAATTCTACCCAAAGATATCATGCAGAATGATCTTTTATTCAAGAAGCCTTTAGTTTGCAAGCAGTATTATGAATTTGGGGACAACATGCATAACAACCTCATGCTCCATAGAGATAAAGATTTAGCTTTTGATAGAAGTTTAATTGGAGATCGTTAGGGGCAATGGGACTTGTTGTTATATCAAATAAAATTTTCTTATGACGGATCACAAATGGGATCATTGAACCAAACTGCAGGCAATAGTCATTTTGGAATAGTTTATGGGTTTTGTCCATTTACTCCCTTAGAACTCGTACTTTTCTAGTTCCCAAGCAGTTTAATACGAATGCAAATGAACATACCAAACATATCAAAGAATTGCATTCACAAGTCTTAGCCTTAATTAGGAAATTTGGTGATATTGTACCAGAAGAGTTGCCACCTGGGTTACCACCTGAAGAAGTTGATATCAATGAAGACGAAGCAGATTTGAGGGAGAATCTTTTCCTAGTGGGAGAGGATGATGCACCCGAGCTGACTGACTTGGATTGGGTTTTTCATAGTTTAGGGTCTTTAAATAATTATTAGTTATTTATCCTTTTGTTATTTGAGCTTTTTTATATTTGAAGGCTTTTAAATAGTTATTAGTTATTTACCGTTAAGAGTTAGAGAACCCTATTGTTATTGGGTTGTTTTTGGTTAAATAAAATTAAGAAAAGAGAAAAGTATTTTCTCTCAATTCTTGTTTCGTTCTTTCTTTTTGTTTAGCCAATTGCTACTGCTTCAACATCATTTGGTATAAGAGCCCGGTTGCCTTCAACCAATGGCTGAACAAAATCGTAGATATCATCAATGGCAGAGTCATGAAGATAAGGGATGTGGATTCGTTCTTAAAGGAGACAGACAATCGCGTCAGATAGACCCACATGACATATAAAATGACGAGCTCGGAAGGCAGATCCAGGATTTAGAGCAATAACTTGAGCAAGCGTTGGACAAGAAAATCCAAGTTTTGGAGCGATTACTTGTGTGGGCGCAGAGAAAGAGAATTCAAGATTTGGAGTGATGACTCGTGTGGATATGTATGAAAATCCAAATTTTGAAGCGAGCTATTGTGGAGGCGCAAAGTATAAAAAATCAACATTTGGAGCGGTGACTTGCATGGACAAAGTTGGGCATTCAATCCGAAGAAGGAATGGAATTAGAGAACACATCTGATCATGAAGAGGAGGATGTCAATCTCTTGAGGATTCTAAATCAGTGACAGAATTGAGAAGTATGACCTAGAAATCAGTCCATTTTTCAAGATTTCAAGATGCAAATCAACATTTCTGACTTTGAAGTCTATGATCATAATCCAGTTTATGATGATTATTCGATCTATGACGATAATCCAATTTATGATGATTATCCAATTTACGATAATTATCCGATTTATGATGATTTTTCGATTTATGATGATTATTTAGTTTCTGATAAATCTAATGGGAAATTAGATGATGGAGATTTAATCGAGTAAGAATTGTCATTTCAGCTTCTACCTATGTTGTAGGAGAATTTTAATCTCATGTTATAGATACATCAAGTGTGGGACCCTCCTATTTAAAAAAACAAAAAACAAAAAAATGAGTGACACACATTTTTATGGTGTGTGTAGGAGGGTTTATTTTCTCATGCAACATGAGAAAAACAAATCCATTTATTTATTTATGTTTAGAGATTAATTATTATTATATTTATTTTAGGAAGTTTTATTATTTTTAGAATATTAGATTTTGAATTTTGGATCAATTTGTAATTAGTCTTTAAAAGAATACTTCAGACCCTTATTTTAGGAGTTGAATTTTGTTATTTTATTAATAGAAATTAAAAACTAGAGAGTTACTCTTTTATAAAAATCCAAACTTTCTGTTTAGCCACTTTTATGCGTTTTCGACATCATATTCAAAATAATACCAAAGAAGAATTTTTTTAACTTTTTCCAAACATAACCCCTTATTTTATTCCTGGATGATAAATAAGATTTCCAAAATACAATTGAATTAAAAATTAAAATTTTAACGCAATTATATATTCAATAAATAAATAAGAAGTATCCATTTCTCCGATATGGGAATAATAATTGTGCTTTTTTTTTTTTTTTTTTTCTGTATCTGTCTGAGTAGGAGTTAATGGAAGAGAAAGAGACTCAGTGTATTTGAAATTTAAAAATTTGCATTTGGCTGTATTACTCTTTCCACATAGGATTATTGGTTCCAACAACAAAGATTGTTCATTATTACTTCTTTAAAAAGTCGGTATCAGAAACAAGGAAGAAGAAGAGAAGACGATGCATTCATAGCCATAATAATAATGTTTTGTTTCATTTTCAAATCTCAACCTTCATTTCACACTCTCTTTGTGAAAAAGAAAAGGGAAAAAAAAGAAAGAACTGATTTTGATTTGTGATTTCTCCAAAGCCCCAAGATTTATATTGAACTCGTGACTTTCTCTCTCACATTTCTCATGGTAAACCAAAATGGACTTACATTGACTTCACCCTTAGATCTCTCTTTATTTATTGCATGACGCAATCTCTCATCTTTTTAAAACATTTTCAGAGATCATTTGTATTGTCACTCACTTCATTGCTTGCTGTTACAAAGGTTGAATTTTTATTTTTATTTTCGTTGTTTTTTATTTTTCAGCTCTCAGTTTCTGAGATTGTTCCTTCTCTTTTTCCCTTTTTGAGTGTGATTTAGTGCATTTTGTGGTTAATGCAGAGGTGGGTCTGTGCCTAGTAAAACTGAAGTACCTGCAAATGGGGTGTTTGGTTCTTTAAAGTTTCTGACTTTTTCCAATCTTGTGCTTCATAGTTTGATGTTTGTAGCATTTTGGTTCCTGGGTCTGTGTTTATCTTTGCCCTTTATCGTTTTTGTCTGTATTTGAAAAATTTGACAAATGGGTTTTCTTCCTAATCCTAGGCGTTATTATCTATGCATTCCTAACCTTATTTTTGTTTTTCTTTCTTTTTGGTTTGTTGATGTATTGGTTTTTCTTCCTGCAATTCAAGAACTGGATTCATGACTGCTAAGGTTTTATGTTTGAAAAGGATTTTTTTCTTCTTCTTCTTCCAGTTTTCAAGAACAATCGCACTTCTTCTCTACTTTTCTTTTAAAGCTTGGGTGTTTACATATCAGCAAAGCTCAATTGATTGCTATACTGTTTTCTTTAAAAAAAATAAAAATAAAATTGTGTTCTTTTGACTTATCTTTGGATCTTTGTTATGCAGTAGAAGAACTTGAAGGGCAAAGGAGAGCAAAATTTGTGGATTCGAGGTAGACTAATTTAAGATAATTTGTAAGTAAAATGACCATTGATATGCCCCAATCCATAGCCCAAAATGTTAGGGCAAGCAGATCTTCCTTTAGCTCTAGCAATGCCAATGAGGATACCCCTGTACGCAACTATGCTTCTGTTAGCAATGATGATGACTATGACAGTGATAGCACCAATTTTGCACCACCGTGAGTATCCTCCTTTCTTTTGTAGATATATTGGACCTTTTAAAATGATGATCTATTTTGTAGTGTTAAAAAAACTTTATATGCTAAAATCTAGTATATGTATCTACAGAATTGTAGGATATTAGAATCTCATTGACGTTTCTTCTCTGGTAGATTGTAAAATGTATTTGTTGCAAGAAATAAGCATAATTATAATCACTGAAAAATTGAACTTATTAAACTATAAATTTTATTTTCTTTCTTTAGTATAGTTCTACAACATTCAAATAACCCTTATAACTCACACATGCTTCAAACTTTATATCCACTCTTGGAAGTTGCACCTAGGGGTGTAAATGGGCCGGACGCCTATTAGGTGCCTACAACTTGACCTGACCCATTTTAAAAATAGTACAGGTTTGAACTCATTAAAAGGTCTCTTTAGAAATCAGGTCACAAGTCTATTTTAAAAGGCATGGGCTCTAGGCCTGACCTGTATTTTTCAATAAAAATAATATTTTATTATTTATTAGTTTTTCTAACCATTCTCTAATGAATTTGGTTATTACTTTTTGTTGAGTGGGATTATGTAATACATGAGTGAATGAGTGAATATGTTTCGTTGTTTTGAAATTTAATTAAGTCTTCTGCATTCTAGGCATTATTTTGTTTTTGATTTCCCACAACGTAATTAAATTGTTAATATTTTGGGTTGTGGTTCCATCAACTTAAACATACAAAAAAAAAAAAAAACGAAGTAATTATTACCTATAATTTACAGAGTGCAATGTGCCATTTTTGAAAGCGTGATAGGCTTAATAGACCATGCTGAGCTTTGTATTTTTTAGAAACAAATCAGGCAAAGCCTATAATTTAGCTTGCATCAGGCTATTAAGCCAAGCCAGACTTGAAATATTTTACGCAAGCCTAGCCTTTTTAGATTAAATCTTGGCTTGGGCTGCTCATTTACACCCCTTGCACCTCTAGGCAACCATTTATAAACTTTCATCTTAAAACATTATTCTTGAATTCTGTTCTTGTTGACCATGATCAACCTTACTCTTTGCAACATGATTTTTCCCCCTTTCCCCTTGAACTGTGGGGCTAGTTTCATGACAAGCGAGACTGAATTTTCTGTTTGCTCATGTGCAACATTCTCTCGTTTGTAACTTGGTATTTGATTTGTTAGTTGCAGCACGCCAGTGGCTGTTCCAGCAGAACTCGCTGGAGCTGTACCCTTGATTGACAGATTCCAAGTAAGAAAAATTATATCTTAAAATCTAGATATAAATATATTTTGTTCAAATAATATTGTTTCTCGTTTAGTTTTGTGTCTTAATGATTTGTCTGACTAATTACCTGAATCAATGGTGGTTTTTAGTTTCTTGCTTTATGTGCATGAACATTTGATGTCACTAAGATTCTGATAATGTTGTTTGTCAAAGGTGGATGGATTTTTAAAATTAATGCAGAAACAAATTCAATCTGCTGGGAAACGTGGGCTATTTTCTAAAAGATCTATAGGTACCCAAGTTCGAGAAAAATTTACATTTGAGGACATGATGTGTTTTCAAAAGGTAATCAAATCAAATATCAGTTTTTTCAAAATGTGTGTTGTTAAAATTCTTTTTAATGTATGAAGATCTAACTCAGAAATTCCTGTAGGATCCAATTCCAACCTCATTGCTTAAGATTAATGGTGATTTAGTAAGTCGGGCAACAAAATTATTCCAGATAATTTTGAAATATATGGGAGTTGATTCCTCTGATCGTGTAACTCCAATAAGCTTAGACGAACGAGTTGAGCTTGTAGGGAAACTATACAAGCAAAGTTTGAAACGTTCAGAACTCCGAGATGAACTTTTTGTTCAGATATCAAAACAAACAAGAAATAACCCTGAGAGGTATGCAACTTTTAGATTTGGTTTCGAGCGTCATGCTTCATCTTTTCTTGGCCTTTAATCATTGAAGATATGTCTGCTGTGGTTTTTGTACTAATGAATAAATATCTGTCTTGTCTCAAAAATAGGCAATACTTGATTAAAGCATGGGAGCTCATGTATTTATGTGCATCCTCCATGCCTTCAAGTAAAGAAATTGGGGGTTATCTATCGGAATATGTTCATAACATAGCACATGGTGTGACTACTGATCCTGAGATCCAAGCCCTTGCATTAAGTACATTAAATGTATTGAAGCGTTCTGTCAAGGCTGGTCCCAGACATATAATACCTGGGCGTGAGGAGATTGAAGCTCTGTTGACGGGGAGAAAGCTTACAACTATAGTGTTCTTCCTAGATGAAACATTTGAAGAAATTACATATGACATGTCAACTACAGTTGCTGATGCTGTTGAGGTACTTTGAAAGCCTTATATGCTTCTATTTGCAATTGCTTGCATATCTAACTGATGTAAATATGTAGGAAATATTATGGAAGATTGAAAATTCCAGTAGGTGAAATGTGAATGACTTGAACAAAAGTAATTTGGAGAGGTTAAAAAAATTTGGTCTCTTGACAGAATCTACTCAATCTAAATAAAGAAATTCAAATGCATCCAATTTTATATACTTTTGGATTAAGGCTTTTAGTTGCATATGACAATCTTTTTATGTCGTCTAAGTGATTAAGTTGCTAAAGGTTTTTAGCATGGCCCTAAAGATGGAAGTTTACTAATCTTTTGGGGTAAGTGGGTCATGCCAATTCATGACCTACTGCATTTGCAGTGATTAAGATGTTATCTCTACCTTTTAAGGCAATAGTAGTCAAACAGAAACTTTAAACAGTTGGTGTTAACTAGGTGCCTTGCGTCAACTGAGTTGGAAAATGTGCTTTATTTTCCTGGATTATATATGTACACCAAGAGGGTGAGCTTGGAGTGGTAAAGTTGCTCCTTGGTGACCGAGAGGTCACGCGTTTGAATCCAGGAAATATTCTCTTTGCAAAAATGCAAGGGTAAGACCATATATAAGAATTTCCCTCACCCCTTCCCTCGCAAGTTGAGGCTTTATGAAGAGTGATTTTTATATAGTTCATACACTATTATAGTTTATTTATAAATGGGGAAGGATCCGTTTACAAACTTTTTTGAATTTTTTTTACAAATTACACTATGTTCTCCCGGGAGAACATAGTGTAACTAGTGTTCTCCCGGGGGAACATAGTGTAGTTTGTAAGAGTTTGTAAACAAAAAAGTTTGTAAATATAACCTGTCCCTTTATAAATATATGATTTGACTATTTAATTTTGTGGCTAATTGGAGGAAGGGTGTTGCTTGGTGAAATCTGCTTCAGATTTGTAAAGAATCTTGAGATACACCACCCCAAAAGCTACCTCAAAGGGTGGGAGTGCCCAAGACCTTATAAACTCCACATTAGTTGCACATACAACCAATGTGGGACTATATATCTCAACACGCCTCCTCACACGAGAGCCCATTGGGCTTGAAGAGTGGATAATGCAACAGGCCCATCCTACCTGTGCTAAGAAATTCCACGAGAGAAAGTGGGGGGCGGCGAGACTCTGATACCATGTAAAGAATCTTGAGATACACCACCCCAAAAGCTAGCTCAAAGGGTGGGAGTGCCCAAGACCTTATAAACTCCACATTAGTTGCACATACAACCAATGTGGGACTATATATCGCAACAAGATTCTATCAATAAGAAGAAATTTTTGTTATCAGCACTATCCATTTAATTATAATTCCTCCTTAATGTTCTTTTCATGGATATGCACTGCTTGTCCGCATCACCCTACTTCTCTGTTGTCTTATACATAAGCAGTTTTAACTTTTCAAAACATAATAAAATTGCTTATTATCTGTATTCTTGTTTCTTTAACTTGATGTGTCCTTATTAGCATTACGTATTTAATAGCTGCTAGATTGTGGCATTCTGTTCTTCAAAATGTTGTTTGATGAACAACATATTTTGTTAATTTTATTTATTGCTTGAAAGGATGCTATATTGTATTAGTTTCTTTGTTTCTGTTTGAAAATCTTGATACCCCCAATCACTTGTGTTTAATCTATTAAGTTTATATGCTTTTATTTCTTACTCAACTTCATATTTGCTCCAGGAACTTGCAGGGCTCATTAAACTGTCAACATACTCTAGCTTTAGTCTGTTTGAATGTCATAAAGTTGTTACTGGCTCCAGATCACCTGATCCTGGGAATGGCATGTTTTTCCCCTCTCCTTGATTGTTATAATATAATCTAGCTAAAATTAATAGTCTAACGGCTCCTTTTATTGTTACTCAGAGGAGTACTTTGGGTTAGATGATAACAAATATATTGGGGATCTCCTGGCTGAATTTAAAGCAGCAAAGGATCGAAGTAAGGGAGAAATCTTGCATTGTAAACTGATTTTCAAGAAAAAGTTATTTCGCGAGTCAGATGAAGCTGTGACAGATCCAATGTTTGTGATATTGTCCTATGTACAAGTATGTCTTTTCATTATGAAGCTTTAAAAAGGATTAAAAGCCTATCTAGTTTATGTATGAAGCTGCAATTTCCTTCAAGTTATAAATTTATTGATGCTGGATGTGTTGTTGTAGTTGCAAATGTCCTATGTACAAGTATTCCTTTTCATTTTGAAATCTTACGAATGATTAGAAGAATATCTAGTTTATGTATGAAGCTGCAATTTCCTTCAAGTTATAAATTTATTGATGCTGGATGTGTTGTTGTAGTTGCAAATGTCCTATGTACAAGTATTCCTTTTCATTTTGAAATCTTACGAATGATTAGAAGCATATCTAGTTTATGTATGAAGCCATAATTACCTACAAATTATAAATTTATTGATGCTGGATGGGTTGTTGTAGTTGCAAATGTCCGACGTACAAGTATACCTTTTCATTTTGAAATCTTGCTAATGATTAAAAGCATATCTAGTTTATGTATGAAGCTGCAATTACCTTTAAGTTATAGAGTTGTTGATGCAGCTGGATGTGTTGTTACAGTTGCAGCATGATTATATTTTGGGTAATTACCCTATTGGAAGGGATGATGCTGCTCAGCTTTGTGCGTTACAAATCTTGGCTGAGATTGGATTTGTTAGCACACCTGAATCGTGCACGTAAGTGATTTTCAATGTTCATTTTTTGCTGCTAAATATCTTGTAATACTGTTTAATGTCATTTAAATTTGCGCTATTGAGTGAACTTGTCAATTTCTGTTTCCTATACTCTGATTTCAACTGACCGAAATTCTGTATTTTTCAGTAACTGGAATTTACTTCTAGAGCAATTCCTGCCTAGACAAGTTTCAATGACACGAGGGAAACGGGAATGGGAGTTTGACATACTTTCTCGTTATCAGTCATTGGTATGGGAAGTCCATCTGCTTTATTCGTCTTTAGTCTTCAATTAGTGGAATAGGGGTAAGGTTGTTCCTTCGTGACTGGAAGGTCATGTGTTCGATATTGGGAAACAGCCTCTTTTGCAAAAATGTAAGGGTAGGGCTGCGTTCAATCGACCGTTATCCCTACCCTCGCAAAGTCGGAGAGCTTTGTGCATTGGGGTTTGCCCTTTCAAACTTCAATTAGTGATAACTATGAGAAATTTAATTTTTTCAGCTTGTGTTGTCAATTTTCAAGCCTTTCATTGTGCATGTAACTTCAGTCATTTTTTACTTTTGTGTTAGTTTTAAATGTATAAATATGGAAGTTGATATTTGCTTCTAGCATACACATTATAATTGATGAAATATACTGCTGAATTTTTTTTCTCACTCCTGATATAAGATTTTATTCCCTTTTAATAGGAGCATTTGACAAAAGATGATGCAAGACAACAATTTCTGCGTATATTGAGAGCACTTCCTTATGGGAATTCTGTTTTCTTCAATGTTCGCAAGATTGATGACCCTATTGGGCTCCTACCTGGACGAATAATGTTGGGAATTAATAAAAGAGGGGTATGACTAAAAAAGGAAAAAAATGGTTAAATATGATTTACAAATTTAAATATTAAAAATGAATTGTGCTATTAATTGTATGCTTTTTCTTGATCAATTGTCCATAGATTCATTTTTTCCGTCCAGTTCCTAAGGAATATTTGCACTCAGCTGAGTTGAGAGACATAATGCAATTTGGAAGCAGCAATACTGCAGTATTTTTTAAAATGCGAGTTGCAGGAGTTCTTCACATATTCCAGTTTGAAACCAAGCAGGTAAAATACCTTTGTTGATATTGCATAAGCCGTTATCACTTTGGAATTATTTTGCCTCACTGTCATTTTATCACTTTGTTGTAGGGAGAAGAAATTTGTGTAGCTCTTCAGACACATATAAACGATGTTATGCTGCGCCGCTATTCGAAAGCACGATCTGTGGCTACTGGTTCTTTGAATGAAGATACTTCTAGTAATTTTAAGCCTCCTAATTTGGAATTATATGAGAAGCGTGTAAAAGATTTATCAAAACTTGCTGAAGAATCTCAAAGAAATGCTGATCAAGTAAAGTCTAAGCTTCTATTGTATAATATAGTATGTTATGCAGGTCGTACAACAAAAACCAAACTGAACTATTAGACCTCGAGGACATTTTCTATGGCTTGCTGCATAGTAAATGGAACCTTTAAGACTTATTTGCTTCTTTTTTACCAGTCATAGTTGAGTTTTGGTATTAGTTGTCTTTGGCTAGAATAAGGAGACTTGTTCTTGCCTAAAGTTATCAATAATACATATGGAAGAATTTTATGTCCATATCATATAGGATGTCTAATGCATATTTTTCAGTAAATAATAAATAGTTATTATATTTTAAATTATCTTGAATAGGTGCTTGAAGAATTGCGTGAGAAGCAAAAACAAGAAGAGAAAATGCAAGAAGAATTGGAGGGCTTGAAAGAATCCTTAAAAACTGATAAGCAAAATCTTGAGGCTGTTACAAGTGAGCGGGATAGGCTTAGATCATTATGCAATGAAAAAGATAAGGCACTACAGGTAAAGATCTTGACTTCATTGAATGAATCTTTTTTTTATCTTTTTGTTGTTGACCTGTCTTCATTGATGCAATCGAACAGGTTACAATTCTAGAGAAAAGGAACATGGAAGCAAGGGTGGCCAAGTTGAATAATCTAGTGATTGAGAACACTTCCAAAAAGGATCTTGTTGGAGCAGCTAATAACAGAGTCAGATTCTCTATGAAACTGTTATTCATGCATTCTATATCACCTTTCTGAATAATCTTGCCAATTTTACTTTCGATGTATAAACTGTGGATTTTGGATGTATCCAACAGATGCTACCAAAGCTTGAAGATGAGCTAAAACTTTGTAAAGATGAGCTGCTTGCAGCTGAAGAAACTATTAGAAGGTTGTCAAGTGAAAAATTGATTTTGGAACAGAAGCTAATTGCGCATGAGAAAAGGAATGCTGAAGAGGTAACATAGAAGATTGGAAATCAGTATTTAAAATTAAGAAACCTTAAATTTAAGATGATTTTGGTTGTTGTAGTGCAGATTAGTTCTCTTCAACGGAAACTCGAGCAAGAATGCAAAACTGGGAAATCTGAAGTTTATGACCTTGAAAGGAAGCTAGAAGGATGTATACAAGAATTAGTGGCTGCTAAGTCTGCTATTTCAGTAAAGGATTCTGAGTTGGCTGCGTTGCAGAATGAATTGAAGGAACTAGAAGAATTGAGAGAAATGAAAGAGGTTTTGAGACTCTTATTTTATTTGTTTAACTGCTCCAAGTGTATAGTATAAAATAAAGGTTTCACTATGCTATTTTTTTTAACTTTATTTTGTGTTAATCTAAAAAAATAATTACATGTTTTATTATTTAGGACATTGATAGAAAGAATGAACAAACAGCTGCCATACTGAAGATGCAAGGAGCTCAACTAGCTGAAATGGAAGTGCTATATAAGGAAGAGCAGGTTCTAAGGAAGCGTTATTTTAATACAATAGAAGGTGGGTGACTAACTATTTATTTTGGAATTAAGTCTATGTGAATTTGTTGATATACAGACATAACTGACGTATACTCAACCTTGGGACTTGGTTTAATTTCAGATATGAAAGGCAAGATCAGAGTTTATTGTCGACTAAGACCTCTTAGTGAAAAAGAGATTGCTGAGAAAGAAAGAGAAGCTCTTACTACAGTAGATGAGTTTACAGTTGAATATCTATGGAAAGATGATAAACCAAAGCAGCACATATATGATCGCGTTTTTGATGGTGATGCAACTCAAGAAACCGTATTTGAGGATACAAGGGTAAGTCTTAGCGTAACAACTTAAAGATCATAGTTATTTCTTGCTTAAGGGAACATATATAACATTTTCTTAAACTCATTATTAATTTCTTTTTTATTCACAATGCAGTATTTGGTGCAATCTGCGGTAGATGGTTATAATGTCTGCATATTTGCTTATGGTCAAACTGGCTCTGGAAAGACATTTACAATCTATGGATATGAAAACAACCCTGGAATTACCCCGCGTGCTACTGCAGAACTTTTTAGAATTTTGAAGAGAGATAATAACAAGTATTCTTTTTCATTGAAGGTAACATTTCTTAAATGGAGATGAATTAGACCACAGTTCTCTTTTTGCTGGTGAAAATTGTCATTGATGTCATTACATCTAGCGAATGTACATATAAATATTCTGTGCTGGTAAATGATTAACAAACTTAAATGCACTGTCCATAACACCTCATTGGATAAAAAAATGACAGCGCATAAAAAATAATCATTGGATTCCAGTGTAAAGTTCTTTTACAGTGACAGCGCTTCAAAATTATACTCATGATAAAATAAATTTTTCAGTTTTTTATGTAATATTGAGTGAAGTTCTCCACAACAAATGATTGGAGTTCTGCAAAACTCAGTGCTTCTTGTCTTATGTAGACATCTCTTGTATCCATGATGCAGGCATACATGGTGGAGTTATATCAAGATACCCTTATAGATCTTCTGTTACCTAAGAATGCAAAGCATTTAAAATTGGATATCAAGAAGGATCCGGCGGTAATTATCTCAATGTTCTCATTGCAAATTTCCATTTGTAAATATTTTGTTAATTGAATGCAAAGCATTTAAAATTCGTTATCAAGAGGGATTTAAAGGTGCTTATCTATATGCTTGTAATTTTGATTTCTCAGTTAGAAAATTCACTGACCTGTTTGGTTGTGTTTAACATTTTTCAATTTCTACTTAACCATGCTTTCTAGCAATTTTTGAGGTAGAGTGCTTTTGTAACCTTTTGGAAACATTTCTAGATAAGTTATGAAAATTATGGAACTTGTGAAATCTGTCCAAAATTGTGGAATTCCAAGAATTCTATACCATGGATTGCTCTCAACCATAATCATAATGATTTTATTTTTTTTATTCTTTGATGTTAGGGAATGGTTGTTGTGGAAAATGTAACAGTTGTGCCAATTTCTACAATAGAAGAATTAAATAGCATAATACAAAGAGGATCTGAACGGAGGCATATATCAGGAACCCAAATGAATGAAGAAAGTTCAAGATCTCATCTTATTCTATCAATTGTAATTGAAAGCACTGACCTTCAAAGTCAATCAGTTGCAAGGGGAAAGGTATTCTTTACTCTCTTTTTTCCCCCTTTGAACAACAGTGATATAGTGTTGTTTAAGACATTTTAAAATATATGCCAGCATAAATATTTCTTTATTGTTAAGCAACCGTGTGGAAATATTGATTGTTTCTTGAGCCCAAAGCATTGTGAATGTTTACTTATTTTATGTTGGATTAACATACAGCTGAGTTTTGTGGATCTAGCTGGTTCAGAAAGAGTGAAAAAGTCAGGTTCTACAGGTAGTCAACTTAAGGAAGCCCAAAGTATCAATAAGTCATTATCAGCACTTGGAGATGTTATTAGTGCTTTGTCTTCTGGTGGTCAACACACACCTTACAGGAATCACAAGTTAACTATGTTGATGAGTGATTCTCTTGGTGGTAATGCCAAAACTCTCATGTTTGTGAATGTTTCTCCAGCAGAATCAAGCTTGGATGAGACACATAACTCTCTCATGTATGTTCTTTGTTCTTCCTTATGTTGATTTTCTTATGTTATTATTATTAACTTCAAAAGAGGCGAGCTTTGGAGCAGCCATAAGGTGCTCCTTATGACCGGAAGGTCATGGGCTCAAGTATAGAAAACAATCTCTTTGCAAAAATGTTATTAGTGCTCCTTATCCAAGGTCATGCTTTGGATGAGATTGCGTGCAAATGCAATCGACTTTCATCCTTACTCTCGTAAGTCAGAGAGCTTTGTGTACTAGGAGTTTACTCTATTATTATTAACTAGAAAAAGGTCAACCTTAATATATTTTAGTAGTTTGATTAAGCTAATATTCTCTCATGTTCTAAGAGTATTCCATTCTGCTTTTTGGTTATTTATTTTAGGTATGCATCACGAGTGAGATCCATTGTGAATGACCCAAGCAAAAATGTGGATTCAAAAGAGATAGCAAGACTGAAGAAATCGGTTGCCTATTGGAAAGGGCAAGCTGGTAGAAGACTTGAGGATGAATTTTTGGAAGAAATTCAAGAAGATCGACCAAATAAAGAGAGGGTGGATAATCGTAGTAGCTTAGGTAAGTAGGAGCTCACAAACAGCCACCACTACACTGTATTGGCATATGCTCTATTTTCTTTTTGGAATGTTCTATCAGTTTCCGTGATCAAACAGGTTGGATAGATTGTGTTATTTTAGATGGATCTAGGTTGTATAGTTGAATTTTATGTATATATTAATTTTTTTTTTTTTTGAAAAAAAGAGGTAATTTGTTTTTTATTATATAGAGGTGAAATGATTATGGTTTTTATTTTAATTTTTAAAAAACTAAGATGAAACTATATTTGTATTTATCATGCTCCAACTTAGATTGCAACTAGGTTCATTTTATGTATATATTATAAATCCTTTTGACTCTTGTACATGTAAATACGTACATTATTCTAGCTAATTTTTTCTTACCTTATGTGAGTATTTACAAAAGATTAACAAGACTTGTGAGTTTTTTTTTTTTTTTTTTTTTTTTTGAGATATTTCAATTGGTTTATAGTTTCGCGATCAGTCTGATTCGGCGTGGGTTCCGGGATTAAAGCTTTAAGTCCCTCCTAAAGATGGTACTGGGAAGAATCGAACACATGCTTTTATCTTATTTGCTTAGTTTTTTAGCGTATTTAAATTCCAGACCAAACAGTAATACAAAAAAAAAATTCCAGACCAAACACGTGAGTTTCTAAATGGGAATTGCTTTGCCTGTAGTTTACGTTTCATTTTTTTTTACGGTTGATTGTGAGAAGACAATTAGGGAGATGGGCTTCATCTATATCACATTTTCTTCCTGAGCGAGAATCATTGATCATTAGGGAAACAAAAGCCTGGTAACATTCTAACTAAAGCCCATTCTGGTCCTATGGTTTGCCAAAGCATGTGTTTAGAGCTTAAAATGTGTTATATGTAATGGTAAAGTGTGTGTTGAGAGTATACAAATCTAGACAATCCTATCACTACCTATACAGCCAAGGAAAAATAGAGATGCACAGAAGGGTTTGTGTTCACAACCTTGCTTTTTATCTGAACAAATCTCACATTGAGCATTCATTAGAACAAACAAATTGAGTTGTTGGTAAAAGTTGTTCCTAGCTTAAATTTTGCATATGTGATGAGAAGCCCACATCAAGTGAGCACCAACAAATAAAAGATGCTAATAAAATAAGCTAGTTTATCTGATGATATCGTAAGTCTCAATTTTTTTATACAAAATATTGAATTCTAACTTTACCGGCTCTATTAATTCCTTGTTAACAAATAAGGTATTTTTTGTGAACTGTGTGCGAGACAATCTCATTTTAGTAATTTTTTTTTTAATATCTTTTTAAAAAGGTAGAACACATTGAATTGTGTATATAAAACACACATAAGATTATTTATTATTCTAAAAATCTAAGCAACTCTTGATGAATTGAAATGAATCAATCTAAGATTTTTTTGAAATAGAAAAATTCAATTGAATATATATACTAATAATTTGTGCCCAACAGGATTTGAACCATTAGTCAACGGTTTTTTTTTTTTAACTTTTCTTTTAACGAAATTAAATAAAAAAACTCAAAAAAAAGGAATCATATAGAATATATTCTATAAAATCTACTCTATAATATATAGTTCTATAAAATAAATAATCAAATTAAAATATAATATGCATAACTAAAACTAAATTAAGAAATTCAAATGGGTTACCAAAAAAAGAAAGAAATTCAAATGAATAATTAACTAATTTACGAAATAAAAAATATTACTAACTTACTAATTAATTTTTTTTCACCCT
Organism: Gastrolobium bilobum; assembly: GCF_033153095.1. Lineage (NCBI taxonomy): Eukaryota > Viridiplantae > Streptophyta > Magnoliopsida > Fabales > Fabaceae > Gastrolobium > Gastrolobium bilobum. Next base: position 18,111 of record NW_026896423.1, on the reverse strand, counting down.
TTGGTCAATATGCCCTAATATAAATTAAAATTTATTTTATATTGAAGGATAAAAATGAATTCTTTATTAATACAAAAAAATAAAATAAAAAAGAATTCTTTACGTTCTCCCAAGTAGCAGAGGTGAGCTTCCTCAAATATCCTTCCCCTGGCATCCAATTTGAAAAGAGAAAAGAAGAGGTTCCTCGAATTCCGAGTGCATTGGTCTTCAGGCACTGAATCGTCCATATTGGGTTCGTAGCAACATTTTTCTCACTAGTTGGAAAAGGATTGAGGTTATACTAAAACTAGATCTTATATTTCTGTTTGACGCGAATGGTCTTTTTTAATGAAAATAAAAAATAAAAAAATCCCAAGTACGGTGTTGATTCGTGTATTTTCAACCATGAGAGAGAGAGAGAGAGAAAATGTTAGAATATAGATTGAAATTGAAGTGTTATGATAGAGAGTAGAGAGTAAGGAAAAGATAACTATTGATTTGATCATGGATGCTTGAAATTGAATCATATGACCTGATATTGTGAAATGAGATGATAGATAAGATGATTTATTCCTAAAACTAACTTTTAGATGTGTATTGGTAAATGAAAATTTCATTATGGCAAAAAAGAAGAAGTGAGATACACTATTACATTCTTGCTGCTTATAGATGTAGTTGATCAGGGAAAATACAGTGTTAACTATACACTAGTTCTGGTAAGTAGTTAAACAGAAAACTGAATAACAGAATTTGGTTAATAAGCATAATAGAAAGTAGTTAAGTAACAACTTCTTCTCCACGTGTTGCACGTGGTGGTGATGCATGGTGAAGATCAGAAGCTGAAGCTGAAGCTTCTGTTGCTGCTGTAGAGTGCTGTAATAATATCTGCGATAGGGAATCTTATGGGATTTTTTTTTTGTAGTGTATATTGGGGAGAAATGCAAGATCCAAGGAATCCTTTATCAGAGAAGATTATGAAATATTAAACCATATTATGTTATGGGAAATTTCAACTACCAGAGAATTTGAGCTACCATTATCTATTCTAATAATAGTAAAGAACCATTTCAACCTCAAAGTTTAAGTTGTCAAGTAATTAATAGTTTTTTTATATTTCTCTAACACGCTCCCGTATACGAGAGCACATTGAGTTTAAAGAGTGAATGATGCATCAGGCTCATCGAACTTATGACTAGTTAGTCATGTCAGCTCTCGTATCATATAAAACGCCAATTCAATCCAAAAGTTTAAATTTTTAGGTGAGCCTACATTAATTGTTTTTTTTTTTTTATATTTCTTTAATAGACTATAATGTAAACCAAAATGGGATTAGTCAAAAGTTTTTCAGCTCAAAGTAATGTATAAGAGACTATGTTGCAGCAACTGACAAATAATAATGAATTTTCTTAGTACCTTAAGGGCTTAAATATATCTTCTCTTTGGATTCTATTTTTGGTAACTGTTGCTGCTCCAAACATATAACTAACATAACTTTGGCAGTGATCATCTAGTTTGCATAAGGATTTCAGTATGAATGGTTGTTCTAGTGACTATAGGATTCTCAAAGCTCTTAAGCTAATACAGATATTTACAGGCATTGCTATCTGATCAACCCATGATTTCCATGTGCAACCTGGACAACCAAAGGACTGGTGACTTGTGATCTTCTATTCGTCCATGACAAGAACCCAAATGCATATCCCTTTGAGGTAGCTGTTACTTTGAAATTCACAGTGAACTTGATTTTCTGCCCAATTCCTGTGAAGATTAACCGGTTCGGCATAACAGTGACATCAACACCAGGGGGTGAAGACACTACAGCTTTATATATACTTCTTGCTTTTCCAACATTAGTCACAACCCGAGTAACTGAAAAATTGTTCTTAAGATTAGGCACTGTAATAGATGGATAGTTTAGGTCAGATGCAGTACTGAATGCCCTATCACATGTGCTGTTGTCTCTAGTAACAAGATGGAGTGACCGCTGATCATAACCAATTGAACAGAGGAATGCAACAAAATCTGTTGGTTCTGAATCATAGATGAGATAAGGCTCAAGAACTCTTGCAGGGTTCACAAACCCTGATCCATAATCAAATGAATTAGCCCTTCTTTGTTCAGGATCTGCTTTGATGGGTCTGTGGCGCTTATCTAGAATTGTAGCTGCATAATGAACTTATGATTAGTTTCTTGAGTGGAAAGCATATATTTCATCTTCCTTCTTTTTGGTGATAAGTAGAATTGTTAACAGGGGAGGGATATTTTGAATCTAGTGCAAGTATAAGAAGACTTACTCCTCATCTTAGTTATTGATCTCCGACGGTTGTAATTTATTAAATTATACTCATAAATTAATTATTAATTCCTAATAAATTAGGGCCATCATATGCATGAAAATCAATGGTTGAGATGAGAAATAAGACTTTTTATTATTACACCGGAGTCAAAAGATTCCTCCTCTTGTTAATAATGTTGAGTGTCTAGCTTTAGAGATATAGTGACAGAAGGAATTTAATGTACTAAGGAGTTTTGTTTGAACTTGCATAATTAAGAAGAATCTCTAAGCAGATTTATATATATAGGACTCTGGCAAGTGATATTAATATCAATATATATTACCAGTTGTCATGATGGCAGATTTGATAGCAGATGGAGACCAAGAAGGATGGACAGCTTTGACTAGGGTTGCAATTCCAGTTACATGAGGACAAGCCATAGAAGTTCCTGAGAGAATGTTGAACATGTTTCCAGCAGCTGGAGACCATGCTGCCAGGATATTTAGTCCTGGAGCTGTGACATCAGGCTACGTAGCAACAGCAGTACAATCAGAAGTCCATGAATGAAGTGAAAAATAATAACGAAATTATAAAAAAAGAGAGAGCCAAAGATAGATTATCGAAATTCATTTGCATATTAATGAGAGTATCACCTTCAAAATTTCTGGGTTTAAAGCATTGGGGCCTTTAGAAGAAAATGCTGCCACACGGGGTGCAGGTTGAGCTCCTAGTACTGTCTTTGCTCTAAATATCCTTGACAAAGGCATACTGTTCAGAATATAACATGATGCTAGGTTAGACTTCAGCACATGAAAGTAAAAGCTGAGTACATTACAGAAATGTCAATTTTTTCCCCCCTCTTAACATAAAACAAACCGTGTTCTCTTGAGATAGGATAGAATCTTTTCTCCTATTTTTCTTCCAACAATAGCTGAAGGGATCACGAATGGGATGGCAACATCTTGATCTGTCTCATCAATAAGTATCATGCCAACTCCACCTGCCTCTTTCACTATCTTGCTCTTTGCCACCTTTGACTCCGTTGAACTCTCTACATGTCTACACACCAGAACCTTCCCTTTGGTCTTAGTTTTATTCAAAGAACTCTCTAAGCAGTAACTACAGAAGCAAATGAAAGAGAGCAAAATATAACTTAAAAGCCATCCTTTTGCATTGATTTTTGAGTAGTTCTAACTTTTAAGTACCTTGCTTCACCTGGATTGATAAGGAGTAAAATATCCTGCAAAGGCTTCGGAAGCAGAAATTATCCTTGTGGAGGCATTCATTTCAAAGAGACTGAGACTTTCACCCTGTTTCAATCATAGGAAAACTAATCAGGGTCCTCATAGTGTCCAGAAAATCTACCTTTGAAAATAAACAAGCTTTACCGTGATTTTAACACCACTGCCTAATGTGATATCAGAAGTGAAATCCCTATCTGTTGAGCTGGCAGCAACAGTGAGCATCCATGGTGCAAGGTTTGTAGCAGAACCAGGATTTCCTTCATTTCCAGCTGATGCAACAACCAGCACTCCACGATTAGCAGCATGAAATGACCCAATAGATATGGCATCATTGAAATAGTCTCCTTGGGGGGATTCAGCACCCAGAGACAGAGACAAAATGTGAACCCCATCTCTTATGGCATCATCAAATGCAGCTAGCAAGTCCACATCATAGCAACCTGAATCCCAACATGTTTTGTACACAGCAATCCTAGCCATAGGTGCACCTCCTCTGGCTCCTCCAGCAGCCAGTCCCATATAATTCATGTTTGCCACATAGCGCCCTGCAGCTATAGAAGCTGTATGGCTCCCATGACCAGTGCTATCCCTTGGAGATCTGAAGGAGACTTTTGCATCTGACCCTTCCTCTGCTTCATATCCATTCATATAGTATCTTGCTCCAATCACTTTCCTATTCCATAAATTATTAACCAATGAAGATGAACCATCTTCAAACTAATAATGCATGTGAAGTGAAAATGAAAACAGATGAGGATAAGGTTCAACCACAAACCTGTTGCAAGATGAGGCATTGAATGCTTCTCCTGTTTGACATTGACCCTTCCACCCGGATGGCACTGCAGGCATGTCGGTGTCACTGAAGCTTGGGGATTCTGGCCAAATTCCTGAATGAATAATGATTATGGATAAAACTCATTATAAGGATTGTCAAACCAGTTTAACATTTTCAGTATGCAGTGCCTAAACCATTTTTTTTTTTCTGAGTGACCTTTTCAATATTAAGTTTAATATCTTGGAGTAATAGTACCAACAGCAAAACGGGATGAATTAAAGTTCAACTTTAATTCTCTACGGGAGATGATTTATTTATTATTTTATTTTTTTGGGTACTGGCGAAGATGGTAGATAAAAGAGTTCCTCCTCAGTAAGAATTTGACTACCATAATGAAGTTATTTGAAGTCCAATTTTCAATGTTATTAATTATATGTCCCTTAAGCCTGCTACTGCTAAAAGGAAAGAATAAAGGGACAGAGTTTCTGCTACAAAAGTAATAAACGAAGTGTGGAAGTGGAAATTCTTGTGAACCGACGAATAAATGCCATTATGGGAATTAAGCAAAAAAAGTTCAACTTCATAGTGAACTTGGGGATGAAGGGATTGCTACATACAAGTTATGAACTTGTGATAAAGGCTAAAAGCTTTATTGTAAATGGTAAGACTCCTCACCCGTGTCAATGAAACCAATAATGATATTTTCTTGGTTTCTGATTGAGTACCCAAGAGTCTCCATGGTTTGGTCATCCAGAAGTCCCATGAAATCCCATGAATGAGTTGTGTGCAGCTTTCTTTTATAATTTGGAAAAACAGAAACCACTCCTGCCATTTCTGTTCAAATTGGAACATACAAAAGTTACAGGAGCCAATAATTTCTGGGTTTAAATCAAACAACATTATTAGGAAAATAACTGTTGAGGGTCAGGGATAATTTGAACATTGAGTAAGTTAAGAAAATGAAAAGAAAAAACAGAATGAAATTTCCACTACTTACTAGAAATTTGGGAAGCCTGTTCATCAGTAAGCTTGGCTGCAAAGCCTCTGAAACCATGTCTGTAGCTATAAACATGGGAAGCTTGGGCTTGCTCAATGCTGTCAAAACATTTAAAAAATAATAATAAAAATCACTTATCTGAAATAATGGGACATTAAGAAAATGCAACAAAAAAGAAAAGTGACATTAATTATAACCTTCCACTGTGAACAGCAGCAAGCATTTGATGGTTTTGCTTCAGAATATCATGTGGGTGTTCACCAGTTTTGCTTCCCATGTACACTACATAAACCTGCAATCCAATCCAGATTCTACAGTTTGCTTAAGAAACCCAAAACCCAGAAATAACCATAACCAATATGCTATACAAAAAAGGCTAATTTTTTGAACTTACCTTGGTAGAAAAGCAAAAGCTAACTTTTGCAAGAAGCACCGAGAGAAACAGATAAAAGAGTGTACTGCTTATACCATAACTAGAAGAAGACATTGTTAAAGTCTCAACCTTTGGTGACTAAAAACAGGGTATTAACAGATAGTGATTATAAGTATAGAAGAAAACGCGAACCGGGTTCTATAAATAAAGAGAAGATCAATGAAGACAAATGGCAAACATTTACAAATTTTGAGAATAAAAAACATAAAAAAAGATAAAAAGAAAAGTCCATTTGGAAAAAGAGAAGTGGGAGAATCATGGCTGAGGTACCATATTGGTAGCTATCAATATCATGTTTTAATAACCAATAAAAGTTTTTACATAACAACAAAAAGAACCAAAGGATTGTACTAAAAAAAAAGAAGAAGCAAAGGAGTGTAGCACTAGTGGGTATAGGGTGAGTTAGATGATGACTATGAGAGAGAGAGAGAGAGAGATGGGTGCTTTTGTATCAAAGCCAACCAACCACAAAGCATCAATTTTTATCAACTAATTGTCAATAAGGTCCTCATATCCCGGAGACTGTTTAAAAGCAATGTAATTAACGCTCAAGCTTAGTGGGAGGCAAGGTGGCTGAATGGTTGAGCACAAATCATGTACCTCCCTTATGTTTTGATTCATCATTTTTAGTAGAAAAGTCTTGTATCTAATTTAATTAATAGGTAGTTGATGTTGTAAGTTTTGTCACTTGATGAAAGTTCAATTAATAATTGAGTGTTTTATGTCCCAATCTATGATTGATTAAGGGATTGGATCTAAATTATTGATTTCTCATTTCCCATATTCTAAAATGATGAATTTGTGATTTGTAGTTATCACACAACTGTTCAAACCAAAAAGAAATAAATACACCATACATTGACAGCCAAAATAAATAAATAAAAACTTTGAGCAAACCAAACCAATAATAATACAAATAAATTATTTTATAATATAAAGTTCCCTAATTTCGTTGTATTGCATTCTCACTATTGTCACTGTAAAGGGTACAGACGCAGGGTGACAAGGCAGATGCTGAGAAACTTTACCGTTACCCTGCATCATTATCGTGGAATTTCAGTGCTTGAAGTCAACATTCTTATAGATGTATGCTCGGTTATCTCCACCTAATAATCAAATATGATTAGCTCACTGACAGGTGAATCATCAATTACTATCATTATGATCAAGTAATAATTACCTTCTTCCGGGAAAAATAAAATAAAATATTACCATAATCATGATATTAGTTCTTTGTACCAAAATTCCACTATAGCCATATAATTTACGGAATCTTTAATCATATCATTGCAGATGTTGTGTTCCCAATGCCTGTTTTTATCTAAACTTCTGTGCCCATTGAGCACAAGAGGAGTTCGTTTCCTTGGGGTTAATTAATTCATTTCAAGCGCTACTTCGCTATTTAATTCTATTTTGGATAAATTTAAAAGAATAAATAAGAGTTATGTTTCAAGAAAAAAAATGCTCTCACGATAAGACGACAGAATAAAATTATTGAACAAAGCATATTTTAAAACTTGGATCGCCCATCGATTTAGTTGAGATATTGAGTTATTGGTTCAATCGGGTTTACTATTCATATATTAGAAAAATATAAACATATTACTTATATTAAAAATTCATATAAAAAAATTATCAATGAACTTCAAAAAATAAATTGGTTCTCAATGACAACAAATATTATATACTTCTAGGCTTCTAGCTCTAGACCATATCTTAACATTAGATTAAAATTGCAATGTAAGCTAAATGTACCTTTTGTGCCTTGACATAACACAGATAAACTAAATCATGATAACAAATGGTAGGCATGAAATATACACTAAAGAGAAAGTGTCTACTGTTGAGATGAGACCATCAGTGTTTATCTCTAATTAACTTCTTGAGATCATTATAATATGCAACTAAATTACATAAACGAACTGCATTAATCCAAAATACCTTCTTTATTTTCACCTTACTTTTTAATCATATTTATCACAAAATATGAGTGATTTAATTCAAGAGTTCTAAAAAAACAAAAAATTAACAAAAAAGAGAGAGGGTCAATCGGTCTAACCTGAGTCAACCGGGTTACTGAGTCGCCGAGTCTCGGCATGATCAATCAGTCTAAACCGAGTTAACTGCAGAATCGATCCAAATGATCGCTCGGACCAGGAAATCCACCTGGTCACCGAGACCAAATGGATCCGGCCGATCCGAACCAATTTTTAAAATACTGGAACAAAGTGTCTTATCTTATTTTATTATTATTATTTTTTTATCATTACTATTACAGGATGGGAATTTTCTTCTTGCAACATGACAAAATAAAGACCCAAATTTAAATAGTGAGGGGACACCAGAAAAAAAAAAGTATATTAATAATTTGGGCTCAACTTTTACATCTATGGGTATCATAAAGCATACAAGAACAAGATATATATAAAAAATAGCATACAAGAACATCCTATTAAAATTATCAAGCACAACATAAAAAATACAACACATAAAATCACAACAAAATATATAACAATCTAAGCAATGTTGTCAAACTCGAGTTTCTACGTAGAAAGAAAAATAGGTGGTAAAAACGTAAAACGTAGAAATGACACGAAACATAAGGTTTTTACTTTCTACTACTTAAGGTCAAAATACAAAATTATATATATGCATGTAAAAAAAATATCACATAATGAACATGTGTGTTGAGCCACTTATCTATCTAAAAAGGAAAATTATTTTTGATAATCAAGTATCAAAACTATAAACAATGATAACTAACAAGTAATGGATAACCAATCTGCTCTAATTGCTTCATACACTCTGCAGATTTTGGGTCATCGTTCATCAGGATATAATTCTACTTCTTTCAATACACACAATGATCTAAAAACACAAAACGAAACTCATATAAGACATAATTATAAAAGAAGCTTGTATCGCATTTAACACGAAGCTTGCAGAGAATACCAATTACGAACCCTTCTGCATCCAACTGTTCCTTGTTATTTTTTGTGCACAGACAATCACAAAATTGTTCTCAAACCACCTCTAAATTCAATTTTCTCAAATTCTCTAATTTCATAACCTTATGTCAACTCAATCTAATCCTCCTACTAATTTACACTTAAATTTTGGAAATCCCCCAATTCTGAAATCCAAATTACCCCAAATTAATCTTAATTATGCACAACCTAAATCCTACGGTTTAAACCACTAAAATTCCCTAATTTCATACAATGCTACTTCATGAAACATACAACTTTAACACAATAATCTAAGAGCCTCTTGGATGACTTTTTTTTCTCTTTTCAAAAGTTATTTTTTAAAAAACCCTTCTAAGACAAATGAGTGTTTGAATGCCTATTTTTTTTAAAAAGAAAAAGTCACAAAAAAACCAAAAATTATTTTTTTTGGAAACTAAAATTTGTAACTTCTATAAAAAGCAGAAGTCAACGGCCATATATTTTTTTCAAATTTAAAATTTGAATCAAGAGTCGTTACCACGAGGATCGGTTATTCTAAGCACCAAATTACTATTTTAATTTGATTGAAAATGATATATGAATAATAACTATAAATAATTTAATCATGCAACATGACACTTCTTTTTCCTTAAGTTAAAAGCTGTTTTAATTTTACTTTTGATTATCTTCGTTTGAATAACATCGATTAAATGGAAACCGATTACTCATAAAAGAGAATTATAAGTGGTAAAGTATAAATTGTATAATTATTTAGATGAAACCAAGTATATCATTATGCATACTATTAAGTACAAAATTGCATAAATGCAGCGCTCCTGATTTTAATTTGATCACATGCTCGATTATGAGTGGTAAAGTATTGCTAACCCTAAGGATAGCTCAACTGTTAAAGTTGAGTGCCTTGGCTCAAGTAATTCTGAAATTCTTTAGAGTCAAAGGAAAAATACTCTCCCTCGACGAGAGATTAGTCTCATTCTTCTTTCCATGGCATAGCTCAATACACTCACTAGTCTAATGATTCATGAAGAGCTAATCTTTGAGGTCGAACTCCGAGGACAAGATAGTCGAAGGAGGTTGAATAAGATATACTCCAATTTTATATATATATATATATATTAGTTAGGATCGTTTGACAATAGTGTTAAATTTAAAATTTGACACTTCATCTTAGAACTGTTAGATCTAAAAAGATCAATGACTCTAATTTGTAAGCATGTGACACTATTGATTTTTTTTTATCTAACGACTCTCAGATGAGGTGTCAAATTTCAAATTTGACACTGGTGTCAAATGATCCTACCTCTGTATATATATTGTTTTCCTCTCTTAGGATATTTGGACAACCTTAACTTTTCTTGTAGGACAATTATTTTGTATTTAATAATTTTAGGTTCGTTTTTTCTGGAGTAACTTCAAATAAGTTATCTGCAGTAAGTCCAATACGACGTCGTTTTGGGACGAAGATCATAATGTTTTTATAATTTTAATTTATTCCGGGTTATTATAGTCTTTATAATTATATTTTTTAATTTTTTAATCTCAAAACGACGTGATTTTAAAAGTAAATGAAGATAGTTTATCTACACTAACTGCAGAAATATTTTTCTAATAATTTTACCCTTCTTCCTATAAAGTATTAAGTATTGTCATGATTACTGTAAACCCAGGATATCATGAACTCGATGACGTGTTATGATCATCCAATCATGTGATATCTCTTTTGCTTCAACCGAATATAAATTTTTGGAGAATATTTAAATTTAGTTCATGATTAATGTAAAATGCTATATACTGTTAACAAATAACATCGATGTTATCACATCATCGTAGTAATTAAAACTTTTTACCTGTTATCAAAAAAAAAAAAAAAAAAACTTTTTACTTATATTAACATTTTATTTTTTAAAATAAACAATACCTAATAATTTAGTAATACTATTAGCATTTATATTGTTAGGAGATTTAAATAAAATAGTGTATATATGATAATTAAATAATTGATATCAGATTTACATATAATTTAATTATGGGGGTTGATGGCTCTCCTTTAATAGGAAGAGGCCATTTTTTTCTAGAAAGAAAATAAAATAAAATGGTAGAACCCATCTAAATATATAAAACAAAAACCAAAAAAGGGATGCACGGTTTTTTATGGTGAGAGGACGAAAAATTTAAGTTTATTGCAACAGTAGAGTTTGATTTATTTATTTTAATTATTTACTTATTTATTTATTGATTTTTATTTTATGTTTTTATCGTCGCAAGGAGCTCTTAGAGACAGGACTCATGATTGAAAAGAGTTGACCCTTACGGAGGGAGTCAATTCATCTCAAAGAAATAATTAAGGTTAGGTAACTCAAAAAAAAAATTGAATATTACGGAAAGCAATAAAATGAACCGAAACGCTGTCCTTTTATCTGCTATATTAATCGATTCCATTTAGTGTTTTTCTTTGTCTTCTACTTTAATCCATACCTCCACTTTTCCTTTTCCTTGGTGTCTTAATTTCTTGCATCCAACGATCATATGCATACGCTTTTCGGTTTACTATCATTTTCTTTTCCGCACGATGAGGCTAGGCCGGCAAAATGGGCTGAGCCCGCCGGGCTGGCCCACCCCGCCTGCCAAATGTGGCGGGCTGGGTTGTGTCTTTCAACCCACCAGCCCACCAAACCCGCCCCGCCAAACCCGCCAGCCCATATGGGTCAGCCCGCCAAGTCATATTTTTTTTTTTTAGGTTACCCAATTGTTATGTAGCTCCGTATCTTAGATTTCTCTGCTTGCAAGTGGCTTTTTTGAATTGTTGTGGACTGCTCATACAACACTTTGTTACTTGTTTTGTTATTCTATTTTATCCTGATATGATTTTATTTTTTTATTATTATTTTTGGATTGAAAGATGCATATTTATATGCAGATTATTAAACACTGATCTTCTTGGTTTCATAAGCACATTAGGATTTTATACAGATTTTTGTATGCTTTTATGCAGATTTTTTTATGTGATTTTATGCAGAATTTAATTTTTTGTATTTTATTTTTATATTTTTTTATTTTAGGCGGGCTGGCCCGTAGCCCGCAAGCCTACTCATAAAACGGGTCGGGTTACTCAATTCAACCCATTTTATCAAAACGGGCCGGGGCGGGCCAGCCCATTTTGGGCGGGCTAGTGGCGGGCCGGGGCGGGCTGGCCCATATTGCCAGCCCTAGATGAGGCACATCTTAAAGATAACAAACAGTAAAAGCTTCTTTAGATAGGTCTCTCTCTATAGCCTGTTTGTATCGACTTCTCAAATATTTTTTTTATGCCTTATTTATTTTAAAAATATCTTTTACAAAAGTTAAATTTATTTAAATTTTTAAAAATATTTGATTTTTGAAAATAATATTTGACTTTTAACTTTTGACTTTTACATTTTTTAAACGTTAAAACTTTTAACCTTCGAAAAAAAGTAGACATTCAAACAGATTTTTTTCGATAAACATTTTTTTTCTTCTTAAAAAAAGTAGTTTTTGAAGAAAAAACTATATCCAAACGGGCTTTTAGTCTCAGATGTATAATCACAAGCAGCATATTCCAGTACTCCAGTAATAGCTATTTGTTTAACAGTAATAAATTGGACTCATGTATCATTAATCATAAACGAGGTCAAAACTTGAAGATGGCATAATATGATACACGAGGTGGGGTTGAATTACCACTAAACATGTGGATTAACTAGTGGGGAGTTGTTCTAGTTTGATCTGTCAGGCGGATCCAGAGGGAAGCCCGTGGCGGGGGACCACCACCAATGGGTTAAGCTACTCCAAATATACCAAGAGGGCCCGACACCACATCTCAATCCAAAACCTTAAGGCATTGAGTTTATGGGTCCTTCCACTTATATACTTTTCACTTAGTCCATTACCAACTAATGTGGGACTCATCACACTTGAATATCTCAACAATCTCCCCCTCAAGTGTGAAACCCACCATTGGTATGCTCCCCCTCAACCGAGAACCCCAAGCGCAAAGTACTCGACCCGCCTCCTAGCCAATCACCAGGCTAGCTCGAGCCCAACCCGGCTTTGATACCACTGTCAGGCAGGTCCAGGGGGAAGCCCGTGGCGGGGGGCCACCTCCAATGAGCTAAGGCTACACCAACCGTAGCAAGTGCATCCGACAACATGTCTTAACCCAAAACCTTAAAGCATTTGGTTCATGGGTCCCTTCCACTCATATACTCTTCACTTAGCCCATTACCAACCAATGTGGGACTCATCACACTTGAATATTGATGTGCCTCTGGCAAGTGTGATTTTTCCATGTTAAAATTGATAAGAATTGGGTCATAAGAGAGCAATTTAAATACATATTTGCTATTTATATTGATTCTTTCTATGTCAATAATATTCACCTTTTGGTTGTGTTTTTACAGGAAAAAGAGGAGTGAAAATTACAAATTATAAAAAGCCTGTTGACGCGACTCCACACGCACAAATGTATCACAGTACAAATGCCAGCAGAATGGCGCAGACCGGCGGCACACCGGCGCCAACTGGCGCCGGATTGCGAACTTTGCACCGAAGCTTTTGGAGTGGCGCCCAGTGGCGCCAACTGGCGCCAAAGTCTTCATGAAAATAGCATGGCACTATTAGGCGCCCAAAAGCAAGCAACTGGCGCAAACTAGTGCCCACAAAGAAGGAAATTGGCGCCAAGTGGCGCCCAAAAGATGAAGAATGGCGCCAACTGGCGCCGAGTCACGAGAATTGGTTCCGAATTGCAGCATACATTGGGCAGGAAGATGGCGCTAACCGACGCCACACCGGCGCCAACTGGCGCCGGTTTGCGGGAAAGAAGTACCGTGCTGCGCGAAGGGTATTTTTGGAAGAAGGAAAAGAGTCATATAAATAGGATCCTTTTGACAGAATTAGGTATTTAGACCTATTCTTCTGAAGAGAGACGACGACAGAGCTCTGAGGGGATTCCTGGGATCAAGTTCTTCTTCTCTTTTCTCCTTAATTTTATGCTTTTGAATATTGGATTATTTTTAGCCATGATTATGCTTGGCTAGTTTTTTGTTATTGTAGTTAGGGTCACAAACCCTATGTGAACCCTTGTCATGCGGATTGATTTATAATTGCTCGTTTATATAATTATCTTTATCTCTACCTTGTTCGTATTTGATATTTTCTTTATTAGAATTGATCACTCTAATAGTTGATAATAGTCTGAGGGTTAGAACCCTAGATAGGGATATTGGGGTTTTCATCCTGAAAGGGGGTAGGATAACGGTTCGTATGCATGCTAGGAATAGATGTGTATTGAATTGCGGATGCCTAAATTATAGAGTTCATCGCTTAATTTTCATGAGGGGTTGCTAAGGGATTAGGATTCCAATTGGGGATTAAAAGGTTAAATTGCTAAGGGATTGAGATTTAACTAATTATTTTAGATAATAATTTATCCGAGTAATTTTATAAATTAATGTTGTAAATCAATCCAAAGTAAGAAGTGGGGATCATAAGGTGAGTGCGCTCTAGCTACAACACTTTTCATATTTTTAAAATCAATTCTCATTGTTATTGTTTTATTTCTCTTAAATAAAAATATAAAAACAAGTCTTTATTTTTAATTCATATTGTTACTTAAATTCAATTCACAATTTTCCAAACAACAAACTGAGTTTTCCAACTTAAGGGGACTGGTTATTGTAGTACTTGGTTTACAATTCCTGTGGAGACGATACTCTACTTACTTTCTATATTACTTGTGCGATCAGTATACTTGCCGGAGAGCATCAAGTTTTTGGCGTCGTTGCCGGGGATTGCTAATTCCAATATTACAAATAACCGTTGATCTTTGAGATTAGATTTTTATTTTTATTTATTTTATTTTATTTTGTTCTATCTTATTTTGTGTTTGTAGGTGCTACTATCTATTTTTTTTCCGAGTTTATGCGAGGTAGACTTCCATCTACAGACTTTGTATTTGATCCAAAAATTTCAAGGACTGAGAGGAGACTGAGGAAAGTTGCCAAGCAGATAATTTGGGAAGAATTCAAGAACATACCTGTACAACCAATACAAGAAATGGCGGGTAACAACAATGCAAACAACCCACCTCCAAGATTGTTGGACACCATTCTGACTCCGGTGTTCAATAGGCCAAATTCAAGTATAATCAGGCCGACGGTGGAGGCAAACAATTTTGAGCTGAAGCCATCTCTGATTACTTTGGTGGAAAGGGTTCAGTTTTCTGGTGCTGAGGAGGAAGATCCTCATGAGTTCATAGATCGATTTCTGATGATCTGTGACACTACCAAGCACAATGGAGTGCCTGCCGATGCTATCAGGCTTCGATTATTCCCTTTTGCTGTTAAGGGAAAAGCTCTCAGATGGATAGAAAGGCAGCCAGCTAATAGTATCATGACATGGGAAGACTTGTCCACAAAGTTCTTTACCGAGTTCTTTTCTATGGAGAAGTACAACCAGCTGGTAAATGAGATCACAAACTTCCGTCAGCATGAAGGAGAATCACTGTGTGCAACCTGGAAGAGATTCCAGGAACTTATTCGGAAGTGTCCGCACTATGAGGGAGATGATGATAGAAAGGTAGCAATTTTCTTTAATGGAATATCTCCTGACACAAGATTGGTGATTAATAGTGCAGCTGGGGGTTCTATTCGGCAGAGTACATCTGAGCAAGCCATTGACTTGATCAAGAAACTTGCAAGAAATAAGAATGAGCTTCCCAGTTCAGGCAAGAAAAGGAGTAATAAAGCTAGAAAGCAATGATGCTATGCTTGCTGAACAAAAGCTGTTGTCCAAGAAGTTTGACAGCTTGAATGAGAAGTTTGAGAAAATGCAAGTGTCCAAGGTTCAATCAACTTCTGTGATGTGTGAATATTGTAAGGAAGCTCATGAGTCTAATGAGTGTCCCACTCTAATGGGTGATAATCCACAGCAGTTGCAAGTGAATGGGGTTTGGTATGAGCAGAAGCGCCAACAAAATTTTCAAAGAAATCAGAATTCTCCTGGCAAAAATAATTTTCAGAGGAGAGGTCAAGGAAGTGGTCTTGATTATAGTTCAAACAACTTTCTGCAACCTTCTCCTATTCCACAGAAGGAACTTTCTGATTTGGAGAGGTTAGTTGGACAAATGGCTCAACACTCCAATGCTTTTATGGAGGAGACTAGAGCCAATACAAAAAATACAAATGCTTTCATGGAAGAGACTATGGCTAATACCAGAAACATGAGTGCTTCGATCAGAAATCTGGAGAATCAAATTAGCCAGCTGGCCAAGCAAGTTGCTGAAAAAACTCCAGGTAATTTCTCTAGTAACACGGTCACCAATCCAAAGGAGGATTGTATGTTTGTCACCACTAGAAGTGGTAAAGTGGTAGCAGCTCCAGAAAAGCCGAGAATAAATGTGGAAGCTGAAAAGAAGCTGGATACTGCAGGTGAGCCATACAAAGAAATTGAAAAACCTGCTGAAGTGGAAAAGCCAGTTGCAAAGGAGAAGTTTGAACTGAAACCAGAATATGTGAATGCAGTGACATCTTATCCAGAAAGGTTTAAGAAAGATGCTCAAAAACAGCATAATGAAAGATTTCTGGATATATTCAAAAAATTGCATATCAACATTCCCTTTGCTGAAGCTCTGGCTTGCATGCCCAATTATGCCAAGTTCATGAAGGACTTGTTATCAAAAAAGCATAAGCTGCAAGAATGCCAAACTGTAACACTCACTGAGGAGTGTAGTGCCATCATACAGAAGAAGTTTCCACCCAAACTCAGTGATCCAGGGAGTTTCAAAATTTCTATTGAAATTGGGGATACAAAAATTGGCAGGGCATTATGTGATCTTGGGGCTAGCATTAATTTAATGCCCTTTTCTGTTTGTAAATCCTTGGGGATCACTGAGTTGAAGCCCACTTTGGCATCTCTTCAACTTGCTGATAAGTCTTTGAGGAAGCCTAGTGGTATTATTGAAGATGTTCTTGTAAAGGTGGACAAGTTCATCTTTCCTGCTGATTTTGTAGTGTTGGACATGGAAGGGGGAGCTGAGATGCCTCTTTTGTTGGGTAGACATTTCTTGGCCACTACTCGGGCACTGATTGATGTTGAAAACGGGAAGCTTGAGCTAAGGATGAATGATGAGACCGTTACCATCAACGTCTTTGATTCTCTAAAACAGTCTTCTCACAAAGATGATTGTTTTAGTCTTGAAGTAAAGGAAAAACAAAGTGTAGCGGATGATGCCAAGGAAGATGGTGCCATGAAGGTGGATTTGAAGGAGCTTCCCCAACCTCAAAAAAATGTCTTCTTGGGTAATAAGGAGGCAATGATTGAAGCATTGAAGGAAGAGGAAACGAAATTGAAAAATAAAGATTCTTTTTCCCATACCAACAAAATTCTTAATGAAGATGATGACAAACGTGGGAGAAAACCCCAAGGGAAGTGTCATCCTATACTGAAGAAGGTACCAAGAAAGGAGGTGATCAAACTCTTTGATACGAGTTGGAAGAGATACCAGAAGCTGAAGTTTAACAAGAGACACCGAGACCCTATCTCCCAGAAAAACCAAAGCTTCAAAGAGTTCCTCACATGGATTAATGGTTTGGAACAAATCTGGGAATGATGGTCTCATATACCAAGGCATCCAGCACCACCAGATCCTCCATTTGCTGAATCATCCCACGCTGCTGAGGGGATGACATGGAGGGTTGATCATATCTCCTTGCTGACAGAGATTTTGTATATTAGTTTATTTTTCAGTTTCGTATTTTTATTTTATTTTTTATTTCGTGTTGATTTATTTCTCTCTGATGTTTTAATGTGTGCATTATAGTTTATTCTATATGCCACTGTCTGTTCTATTGTGTAGGTTTTTCTTCTTTCTCGTGGTTTAATTATTGCTGAGGACAGCAATTCACTAAATCTGGGAATGGTAGGCAGGCTTGCACCTGAGAATTGCAATTCTTCTATCAGGGGAGATACTCTAACTCTTTTAATTTTCTTAGTTATTTTTATAGTTATTTTGTGTGATAGATATATAAAAAAAAATAAAAAAATTTGAACATGTTTTCTGAGCAAGTCCCAGGTTTAGATATACTTTCCCTAGTTAACTTGCCTGATTCATCTTAGGAAACATGTTTTGAATGAACTTCCGGCATGATATTGTATGGGCATGAGTAGACTTCATGATTGCTCGTTTTTCTGAATTTTGTGTTTGAATGATTAATGATGCCTGATGTTTCTTTTGGAAGTCTAGCTTGACATCATAGCTGGTGAGGTTTTGTGCTTAAACACTTATTTTATTCTGAGAGACCTCATTGTGATAACATTCTAGAACTTGCTTTATTTCTCTGAGATGCATGCATTGGTTGATATGATAAAGGCATTTTGTTCTTGTTAGCTATTGGCAAAAAATAACCCACCTGTATGAATTTT
>NW_026896422.1:0-22282 GCF_033153095.1 Gastrolobium bilobum | reverse complement strand
AAACAGAATGATAATCCCTAATGATTATAAAAATATAATGTGGTTGCAGTGAAAGTGTGAATGGAAACAATTGTTTATCTATTGTAAAGCCAAGTTTGGATCTCAAATCAAAGTAAATAAATCCAGATTCAGACCAACAAAATATTATACTCATGTTGGTGGAAATCTTATAATAGCTCATTGCTATACTATAGGTTATATATTATTTGAATATTTAATACATGATTAGATGGAGGGTGTTGAATACAAAGGTGCAATGGAAGAGGGTGAATCAAATATGTTAATGTGTGCATTGGGTTGAAACTTGAAAGGCGTCCAAGCTTATGTACACAGATGAAAAGCAGACAATATTATTCACATGGACATGGTTGGACCATGCATTCAGAGTGTAGAAAGCGTGTTTGAACATACAATTGAAGAATGATTATCAGTATGGTTAGTCAACTAAAACATTTGAGAAAGAAAAGATAAGTCTCTGCATGATTATCTTATGTTATAATAATAACCAATTAATGCAAATTTAATAATATTAATGAATTATGGTAATAAGCCTTTTTTTTTATAAACTATTTCAGTATGAGTTGTTTTATTTTATTATTAAATATATGCGGTTAAAGTTTATGTGTCAAGTTATCGTTGATGTGATATTACATCAAATAATAAATTAATTAATTAACAAAATTAATAAAAAATAGTTTTTATAAAAGTATTTAATACATGATGAATAGATGGAAGATGCTGATAAAGACACAAATAAAAGAGGCCAACAAAAACATTAAGGTGTGGGTTGGGTTGAAACTTGAAAAAGGCATAGTACAAACGATAATAAGTGATAAGAACCTAGAGGTCACCACCCCAAAAGCTAACTCAAGGGGTGGGAGCGCCCAAAGCTCATGCTCCACATTAGTTGCTCATACAACTAATGTGAGACTAGACACCCAACACGCCCCTTCAGACAAGAGCTCTTTGGGTCTAAGCGTGGATTATGCACAGGCCTAATTTTTGGTTTAACTTTTGTGTTTTTTGTTTTTAATTCCACTTTAATGCTTATTTAAGTCACAACAAGTGGACTCAACTTAATTCGGGAGTGCCCAAAAATCTTAGCAACTTTACATTAATTGCTCATACAACCAATATGGAGAATATATATCTCAACAATAAGCAAACAGCAAATACTCAAAAAAAAAGCTTCACATGGACGGTTGCACGATTCAGAGTATAGAATTCAATTAGGGACGGTGAGATTGTTAAAGACAAGCGTGTATGAACATACAGTTGTTGGAGGATGCTTATCTGAGGCCAAGTCAAACTTAAACTTTTAAAAAGAAAAAAAAAAGAAAGGACACATCTCTGCATGATTAATTAACGTTACTTAAGGCATGTGGCATGCAGCAATAACTGCTTAATACCTATTTACTAGTATTAATGGATTTATGTGGCAATTTACTTTTCATGTTATTGATTCAATGATTCCATAATTAATTGTTAGCTGCTTTTACTTTTATATTACTAGCTGTTTTTTCTGTAAAATAAAATTATTATAAATAAAAAAAACCTAGTTGGAAAACAAGATGGTCTAAAATGGATAGCAATCCTGAACACAACACTTTACCAGACAAGCAAACTTTCCCAACCCCATACCCAACAAAGATAATAGGTATGGCATTTATGAGGCATGCTACTCACTAACAGAAAATTATGAATTGACACTGCTCCATTTTGTTTCTCTAAAATATTGACCTTGTTCAAAAATTTGGAAGATATTACTATGAGAAGGATTATATTGACAAATTTTTTTTTTTTAACAAACTTTTAAATCTATGTATCTACTGGTAAGACTCTACTAAGAGAGAGAGAGGGAGGGAGAGAGAGAGAGTGTTTAACAGAAGAGATTAGCGAGAGAGAGACAGAGATTAAGAATTACTTTTGAGTTTATATAAAGCAATACGCATTAGATAAGTGAATTGTATGTAATCTGAATTGTGATTTAATTGATATTTTTTATAATTTAATACTTGTGTTATTAAGGATATTTTTAACATTTTATGTAATAAGAACATTTTGACTTATAAGGAGTTAAATAATATACATTGTAATCATAAGGTGTCTAAATGATAAGTTTTAAATCACATAAAGTTAATTAAAAGAATGAACACAAACTACGCTTTTAAATAATAAACTACGCTTTTTCCAGCAAAATCAAAAGTAGCGAAAGTTATATTTTTCCTTCTTCAAATTACAAAGAAAAAGAATGAACATAAATGTGATATTAATTACGTTTTTTGCTTAAACTATTATCCTGATGTATGCTCTAAAGCAAAAATTAAAATAAGAACAATATAAATAATAAAATATAAAACATACATATATACTTATTTTACTAATCACGAATTGCAGTTGAATAAGGGCATTTTATTTATGGGTTCATTTTTTTGCCGTGAATGCAAATAAGTTATCTGTATTGAGTCTAAAATAACGTCATTTTGAGATGAAAATCAATATATTTTTTGAATTATAATTTTTTTAAGATTATAACAGTCTTTATAATTATAATTTTTTAACATTTTCACGTAAAACGACATTATTCTTATAGTGAATATAGATAGCTTATATGTATTCACTATAGAAATAACTAAAGCCTTTATTTAAACTACAGCTACCGATTTGTTCGTAGATCTGTCAAAATTATCTTCAATAAGGGAAACGAATTGATATTGCCGTATCAAGTAACCAAAGATAACAATATTTTGAAATTTGATATAGATTCCCTTTTCATATTATTGCTTATTTACTAATTATTATGTGCCTAACCTTAATTTGTAACTAAAATAAAATTATTTGCCTACAAATTTCAAAATGTGGCAAATAAGGAGTAAATGCATGTTGACAGCCTCTAACGAAAAATAAAAAAGTTGGGATTTCAAAATGTTGGTCAATTTAGATGAGTTTCTTTTTCAAAATAACTAGTGAATTACCCGTGCGATGCCCGGGGGAAAAAGAACAAAATTGTTGTCACCGTCGTTGGTGTGTCGTCTTACTGGTAAATCCACACGTTGATCTTGATATGAAAAAAATAATTGTATTGTTATAATTTTTAACTTGAAAAGGCTGTAGCATTAAGAAAGATAAAAAAATAAAATTAAATTTTGTAGGATGAAACGTTTAATTGTATCGAGTAACCTTCACGTCCAATTGCAAAAGTGATAAATAGAATAATGTGAATGTAAAAAAAATTTAAATGTCATAATGTCAAAACTGCTCACAATTAATAATTCACAAATAACATGATACAATTCGGTGTTCCAGCAAAATATCTCTGACAAAGCATTTAATGTGCCACTCTACAGATTGAATGCTCAGAAAATTAAGAATTTACAAGAGAGCAACTTACATCTTTACTAATAGCACCCACAATACATTTGAGTTCACCAAATGATGTCAAAACCAAAAGTTGACTAAAGACTAATCCAGTTAGTTCTAGATCAACCAACGTTCAATTTAATGTTGTAAGAAACCGGTCAAACAAATATCTTTAGATACAAGAGCAATCCACAATGCTACGATCTCTGTATAAATTTCCATTGACTACTGTAACACCCCGTATATATCCGGTAATGTTATCATAATATCGTATTAAGCTGCGCTTAATTAAAATGCGGAATTACTTTTTCTTTTCAATTATGATGCCATTAACATTACCAACTTGCTTAATAATCAGTTAACAAAACATCGCATGTGTGTGATTGCAATAAAACAGCTAACTGAAATACCTCATAACATAAATAATATAAGTGTGGCTCTAGTCACGGAACTACAACAATGTAGACCGGACCATCTAACAGTTTATACAGCTCCAATCTAAAAAGTACTAACAGAGAGTGTCATGGACAATCCCCATGCTCACTCAAATAAGGCAACATGCCCAACATCAGTCTCAACAACAACATAATGATAAAAGGCATAAAAC
This sequence comes from Gastrolobium bilobum, assembly GCF_033153095.1. NCBI lineage: Eukaryota > Viridiplantae > Streptophyta > Magnoliopsida > Fabales > Fabaceae > Gastrolobium > Gastrolobium bilobum. Next base: position 18,315 of record NW_026896422.1, on the reverse strand, counting down.
ATAATCAGCATCAATATCCAGTCATGCTAACAAATAAGCAGAAACAACATAATCAGCTAAGCTCCGGCCTCCTGCCGCTTGAGGCATCAGTACCCATACTACCTGATCCTGAAATAAGCATTCCCCAAACGTGGGGTAAGATCTCTAATCTATAAATCTCAGTAAGTCAGTGAGTCCTCAAGGATCTTCCACCCCAAGCTCACTTACATGTACAATATAAGTTCAAAAGCAGTTTATCATTTATCATTTCTAAAACAATGCAATGCACCAGATAATCATGCCATGTGTGTCAATACTAATCTATTGGCCAGAGACAGTGCAGGTATACGTCTATCACCTACACACCGTGCAAGTACCACTTGCATTCACCCCGGTACACCGTCTTGTATGGCGCTACATACTCAGGCTTCCCGTCAAGATGAAACAACACATGCATATTAAAAGCCATTACATGTAAAGTTCAATCAACATATCAAATATCCAAAAGCATGTACACAGCATGCATAAACCATACCCCCATGGGACATGGTGGAACCACAACATGGCTAAACCGAGGACACGAAAGCTTACCTCGCAAGCTAGCTATCCAATAACCAAGAGTCCACAGCTCAACGTCCAAACACAACAGATTCACAATCTGTTATGGACCAACATTATATTAATAAACATGTACCACCTGCATATAACTTAAAGACAACGCCTTTTCTTACGTTTTACGTCTTAAGGCTCCATACCAAGCCATAAGTCCTTAATCACAACGATTCTGACTTAAATCATTAATTACAGAAGTTCAGCTTCATCAATCTAGGGTCCACAAACCCCCAATAGCCTACTGTACACACAACACAGCTACTGTTTTGCGAAATCTCAGAATATCTGGATATTCCTCGGGACCATATCCGGATATGCAATATCCGGATATCTCACTGGACATATCCGGATATGCAATATCCGGATATCCAGAATCCCATATTCGGATATTACATATCCGGATATTCATCGGGCACATATCTGGATATTTCACGACAGAATGCAGAAACTGCATTTCGTGAAGATATCCTTCCAAGGTTGGGTTTTTAACGATTTAAAGCACCTAAACATGCATTTCTAGGTGTGTTCAACATTACCCAACAACAAGTTATCATCTTTAAGCCTTAACATGCATCAAGCTTTCATTTTTAAGCATTAAACTCATGATCAAAGGTTGGTATACATACCAAAGGCTTAAAACAGAGAATGGAGGTGCTCTTGGAGCTCAACACAACCCCTCAATTCTGACACAAAGATGTGCACGAAAATAGCACCATAAAGGTTGGTTCCTTAGAGCAAAGTTCCCCACTTGGACCTCCAAAAACCAAAGCCAAGCTTCTCACAACCAAGCCAACCAAGTCAGCCCCAAAACCCCTCACCAACAGTGGCTGAGCACTCCCCCAAGCCCACTCTCCATACTCACAAGTCACCACCCAAGTGTATACAAGAAGAAAGGGTGAAGAAAACCAATAAAGGTCACAACTTGGCTCAAGAATGAAGGAGAAGGCCAAAGGAACAGAAACTGGTCAGCCTCCACCAACAACTCACGCTCAAAGTTTGGTATCTAGGGCTTTGTGCCCTTTAAAAGGAGTATATATAGCCCAAACGCACTTAAACACACAGTATTAACTTTAATTACTACGCTTAGCATTTTAATCCCAAACTTTAGATTATGAAACTACATAATTTTCTAAGATTTATCATATTTTTCTTATAATTTTCTGAGCACCTTTCCGGTACGCGCTTTTCCAAGCCAGTACCGGTTTCTAGCACCAGTTCTCATTATCTGGACTTGAAACTCGTTTTACAAGTCCTACATATTATTCTAGTAATTGTCATGCACTTATTATAATTTTCCGGGATACTTTTTCGGCACGCATTTATACCGACTAGCAGAACCGGTATCTGCACTTTTCTTCCGAAAAGCGACTTTCAGAATTATTACTCACTTACTATAATTATTAAAGCCTCATAATAATTATTAGGGTCAATTATGGAATCATTTCCTATTTTTGCATAATTTATTAATTAAATTCCTTAATTAACGGTGCAGGTTCTTACATTCACCCCACCTTTTTAGGATTTTGACCTCAAAATCAGAAACATACCTGGTCGAAACTCGGGTACTGCCGGAGAAGCTCGTCCTCATGCTCCCAAGTACACTCCTCAGGAGTCCTTCCGGTCCACTGCACCTTGACCATCGGAATGATCTTGCTCCTCAGCTGCTTCTCGCCACGATCGAGAATCTTTAGTGGTCCTGCGGGAGTCTTTAAGTTCTCCCGAACTTCCACATCATCCGGTTGCACCACGTGCGAAGGATCTGCTATGTACCTCCGAAGCTGAGACACGTGAAACACGTCGTGGATGTTGGCCAGGTTCGGAGGCAAGGCAAGCCGGTAGGCAACAGGTCCTACTCTACCAAGAATCTGGTATGGCCCAATAAAGCGCGGGCTCAGCTTCCTCACTCCGAGTGCCCGTCCAACACTGGTGACAGGTGAAAGTCTCACAAACACGTGCTCACCCTCACTGAACTCCAGAGGTCGATGCTTGACATCGTAGTAGCTCTTCTGACGATTCTGCGCCTGCTTCAGCTTTTCCCTGATCATCTGGATCTGCAGGGTGGTATCTTGGACAAAGTCCAAGCCAAACAACTCACGATCCCCAACCTCCGACCAGCAGGTAGGTGTACGACACCTCCTACCGTAGAGCGCCTCGTAGGGTGCCATGCCCAGGCTAGCATGGAAACTGTTGTTATAAGAAAACTCTACCAATGGAAGGTACTTATCCCATGCCGAGCCCTGCTCCAACGTGCAAGCCCGCAACATGTCCTCCAAGGTCTGGATAGTCCGCTCAGTCTGTCCATCAGTCTGAGGGTGATAGGCGGTACTCAACCTCAACTGTGTACCAAAAGCTCCCTGCAACGCCTCCCAGAACCGAGATGTGAACTTCGGGTCCCTATCACTGATGATACTCACGGGCACCCCGTGAAGCCTCACAATCTCGCGAACATACAGTTTGGCCAACTGCTCTGTAGTGAAGCTCACCTTCACTGGAAGAAAATGGGCAGACTTCGTCAGTCTGTCCACAATGACCCATATCGAGTCACAGCCAACCTGAGTCTTCGGCAGACCCACAACGAAGTCCATGGAAATGCTCTCCCATTTCCACTCCGGAATCTCAAGAGGTTGAAGCTTACCAGACGGCTTCTGGTGTTCAATCTTCACTTTCTGGCAAACCAAACACTTGGACACAAAGATAGCAACATCTTTCTTCATGCCCGGCCACAAGAAGTTCTTCTTCAAGTCTTGATACATCTTAGTAGCACCAGGGTGGATAGAAACTGACCCTTATGGCCTTCTGCCATAACCTCTTCTGTCAACGGACCTCGAGGAACCATAATCCTCCGCTGGAACAAAAGCAATCCATCATCATTCCAAGACACACCGTCTTGGTTCTTCACATAATCCAGACACTCTCTCTGAACTTGTGCCTCTTTAATCTTTTCTAGGAGCTCGTTCACAACATCTGATGCTTCCAACCCGAGAAGTACGCTCGCACACGGAGCGGTCACTGCCAAGTGGCGGAACTTCTCAACCACATCGAAGTTACCAAGTAGCAAACTGGATGAACTACTGGATTTCCGACTCAAAGCATCAGCTACCACATTGGCCTTGCCAGGATGATACCTTAGCTCAAAGTCGTAGTCCTTTATGAACTCCATCCATCTCCTCTGCCTCATGTTCAACTCCTTCTGGTCGAACAAGTACTTCAAACTCTTGTGGTCACTGAACACCACAAACCTCAAACCAAAAAGATAATGCCTCCAAATCTTGAAAGCAAACGCAATCGCAGCCAACTCCAAATCATGAGTCGGGTAGTTCTCCTCATGAGGCTTCAACTGCCTCGAAGCAAAAGAAACAGCTCTACCAGACTGCATCAGCACACAGCCCAGCCCCTTTCCAGAAGCATCACAATAAAGCTCAAACTGCTCCTCAGGATCAGGAAGGATCAACACAGGTGAAGAAGTCAATCTCTCCTTCAACTCCTGAAAGCACGCCTCACACTCGTGAGTCCACACAAATGGAGTCTCCTTTCTGGTAAGGCGAGTCAAAGGGAGAACCATCGTGGAAAAACCCTTGATGAACCTCCGATAGTAACCTGCCAAACCTAAGAAGCTCCTCACCTCCGTAGCTGTCTTGGGTCTCTCCCAATCCAACACGGCCTCAATCTTGTTGGGATCCACTGCAACTCAATCTGCTGAAATCACATGCCCCAGAAACTTGACTGATTTGAGCCAAAACTCACACTTAGAAGGTTTAGCATAAAGCTTTTTCTCCTTCAGCACTTGCAGAACAATCCTCAGATGCTCCGCATGCTCCTCCTCAGTCTTGGAGTAGATCAGAATATCATCAATGAAGACAATCACGAACTGATCCAGATACGACTGGAAAATCCTGTTCATGTAGTCCATGAACACTGCCGGCGTATTTGTGAGTCCAAAGGGAATCACCAAATACTCAAAATGACCGTATCTCGAACGAAACGCGGTCTTCGGGACATCATCCGGCTTCACCCGAATCTGATGGTATCCGGACCGGAGATCAATCTTGGAATACACACAAGCACCCCTGAGCTGATCCAACAGATCATCAATCCGAGGAAGGGGATACTTGTTCTTGATTGTCACCTTGTTCAACTGTCTGTAGTCGGTGCACAATCGCATTGTCCTGTCCTTCTTCTTCACAAAGATAACCGGTGCTCCCCAAGGAGACACACTCGGTCTAATGAAATCTTTCGCCGAAAGATCCTCAATATGCTTCTTAAGCTCAGCCAACTCCGGTGGATACATTGTATTGCAAATTTCAAAAAGTAAGAATCTACAGTAATTGACAATAATTTAAAGATGCAGACCTTCTTTAAAGCATTGTAAAACAGAGACATGTATAAAACAGAGACATGTATATGAAGGGACCGATTTTAGTTAGGTTTTGGGTCGAATTTCATACATAGAATCAATCCCTACACTAGTTTCCTCCAAATAGTTAACATGCAATGGCATTAAGCATCACTACTCGTGTTTGTCCGAAAAACATATGGATTAGAAGTGGGAGAATGATGCCTTACCTATTCTTCCAATGTAACTAAGATTCCTTAGGCAAGCTTCCTTCCTCTGCATACAAGACCAAGGGGGGTGTGAAGCAAGTGTCTTCCTTGCCTTGGTTATACAAACTTCAGAGGAAGGATGGTTGGGGATGAGCTTCGGTTGGAGAGGAAACAAAAGAATCTTGATGTGCTCTTGGTCATCCAAGGAAACGGTGGGGATTCCCTAAGCTTGAGTGATGGTCATGGCCTTTCAATGGAGGAGAAGGAGTGTAGCACTTGAAGAATGGTGTCGGTTGGAGGAAGTATTGAAGAGGTCTGCATGTGTGGTTGATGAAACTTCACGGTAGAATGAAATGGCCAAGGGAAGTTGGGTCTTCGGTTGCAGGCAAATTTTGGTTAGTCAAGGATGGTTCAATAGTGTCCAGCCGATGGTAGCTTAGAGGAAGCAATGTGTCATTAGAGAGGGTGTAGGTGGTTTTTGCCACATGGATGCATGCACCAATTTTTCCATATTGGTAATGTAACCGAACTAGTATATTACCCGTCCATCGCACGTGAGAAAAAAATCAAAATTTTTGTCGTCTGCCGTGGTTGGTTAATCGCACTACAAACCTTATACTTAATATAAAAATATATTAGCGGGCCGGCCCTCCGGGCCGAGCCCAGTTTTCCACTTCTAACTGTCAGCATTTTATATAAAAATTTTTTTTTGCAAAGATTAGTGTCGTTAGTCTTTGGAATTTCACAAATTTGTATTTACAAAAATTGAAATCAGATTTAGTAATTTAATTATAAAAGAAGAAAAATAAAATTTCAGTTGAATTATAAAAATATATTGGCGGGGCGGCACTCCGGGCCGAGCCCAGTTTTCCACCTCTAACTGTCAGCATTTTATATAAATAATTATTTTTTGCAAGTATTTGTGTTAATTACACTCTTGCAATAAAAAAATGAAAGTTTAATTTCTTTCTTATGTACTAAATTAAAATTTTTATTTTTATAGTTCTTAAATTTTAATAATTTTTTTTACAGAATGACAGACGTCATTTTTTATTTATATTTAAAATTTAAAACTTTTTATATTAATTATACATATTTTTTTATATAATTTCTTTCTATTTTAATTTATGATTTTTATATATATTTTTAATTGGTTATACATGTATATTTAAAATTTTTATGTAAATATTTTTCAAAAATATACATGTATATTTCAAATTTTGTTATTTTACAATTTTTTTAATGTTTTCTGTTTTTTTTATGCAGCATTAATAGGGCTAACAATTATCCATGCAAAAAATAGTGGGATATACAACAAAAGAAAAGTATAGGTCTTTTTTACTCATAATATACAACAACAAAAAAGTAATGGGACATTAAATGAGTTGTCTGCCACGATAAATGATTAACTTAATTTTCCATTGATTTTTTATTTCGATTTTTAAAAGAAATTTTTATTTATTTAATCTTTTATTTCCAAATCCTTTCCCATTATTCCAATTTGTAATTTAAAATTGAAATCCAAAATTTGAAATTAATTCAGAATTCGAATTTCAAAAGAGTGAGCAATTCCAATTTAGAAAGCATTTAAAAGAGGTGAGTAATTTCAATGTACAAATCAGTGGGACATTGAATGAGTTGTCTGCTACCATAAATGATTAACTTAATTTTCTATTAATTTTTTATTTCTATCTTTAAAAGAAATTATTATTTATTTAATTTTTTATTTCCAAATCATTTCCCACCATTACAATTTGAAATTTAAAATTGAAATCCAAAATTTGAAATCAATTCAGAATTCGAATTTTAAAAGAGTGAGCAATTCCAACGTAGAAAGCATTCAAAAGAGCGGAGTAATTCCAATATACAAATCAGTGGGACATTGAATGAGTTGTCTGCCACCATAAATGCTTAACTTAATTTTCCATTGAATGAGTTGTCTGCCACAAAAAATTATTCACATAATTTTTCATTTAAATAATTTCCAAATTTTGAATTTATTTTACAATATAAATAATTTTGTTATTTTACAATGTTTTTTTTAATGTTTTTTTTAAGCAACATTAATAGGGCTAACAATTACTTATGAAATCAAAACATAATTTGAATTTTAAAAGAGTTGATCATTCCAATGTAGAAATCAGCATATTTGAATTTTAAGAGAGCTGATTTGAATTTTAAAAGAGCTGATCAATTCCAATGTAGAAGTGGGTCATTGAATGAGGTGTCTGCCACCACAACTTAATTGAATGAAAAATTAATTTTCCATTTTTTTCGTATTTTAAAACATTTAAAATATTTAATAATTCTAATGTAAAAACAGCTGAGTCATTAAAACAGGTGAGTGATTCCATTTCAAAATTCAAAATTTTAAATCAGCTGACTCATTAGATGAGATGACCAATTCCAATGTAAAGGTAAGTGGCACATTAAATGTTTTGTCTGCCACCACATTTGTTTTAAATTATTAGAAATTAAAATTGATTTTCGATTTTTAAAAGAAAAATAGAAAAAATTAATTGAATAAAAAATTATTTTTCCGTTTTTTTTCGTATTTTAAAATATTTTATAATTCCAATGTAAAAATAGCTGAGTCATTAAAACAGGTGAGTGATTATATTTCCAAATTCAAAATTTTAAATCAGCTGACTCGTTAAATGAGATGACCAATTTCAATGTGAAGGTAACTGGCGCATTAAATGCTTTGTCTGCCACTGCCACCACCTTTGTTTTAAATTATTAGAAATTAAAATTGATTTTCGATTTTTAAAAAAAAAATCTTTTTTCAATTTACCCAAAAAGAAAAGTTTACAGGTGCCATGTAATGTGAAAGGAAAACTCAGACACTAATGTTCCTCAACAATACCAATACCAAATAAAAATGGACAAACCTTTCTCATTGAATATTGAGAAGAAATGATATACAAATACAAAAAACGAGAAATGTTTAGCCTATTTTTTCAGAGCAAGTCACATTTTGTTTGACCCATATCTATATTAGGAAGAACAAAAAAAAAAAAAATATTATCAGATTCAGAATTAAAAAACGGGGGACCAATCACTTAATGCAGTTTCAACCAGTTGGTGAAGTTTGCACACTTCAGGATGGCGAGGCCTACTCCTACATTTCTGGCTGCTAAGTTCTGCAGGGGACTTAGTGAGGATATTGCTGGTTACCTAGCTGGTTCTGCTTCTAGAGATTTTGGGACACTGGTTCAGCAGTGTCGTGATATTGAAGATTTCTACAGCTCGAGTAAGGCCAAGAAGGCCAAGGTTGCTGAGGCGACGAAGGTTGCAGCTGGTAGTTCCACTTCTTGGCGAGACAGGAAGTTTGGGAACAAGGGAAAGGGTAAACAGTTGGCAGCTCGGCAGGCGCCAAGTCAGTTCAAGAGGACTTCTGCTCAGGGGAGTGCAGCGAGACCTCCTGCTCCCAGGTGTTCGGGATGCGGGAAGACTCATTTTGGGCCGTGTTCTACCGGCCAGTTGATTTGCTTTCAGTGTGGCAAGGAGGGCCATTTCTCCAGAGATTGCCCGTCGGCGACGACGAGGGCTACTGCAGTGCAGGTAGTGCCACTTCAGATGGTTCCCCTTCCACCTACTTCGGCACCGGCAGTGCCACCATCTTCTGGGAGAGTTTATACTCTGGATCGTCAGCAGTCGGATCGAGCTCCGAACCTTGTCAGAGGTACTGTTACGATTGGTTCATCAGCTGTTGATGTGTTGTTTGACTCTGGGGCTACGCATTCTTTTGTTGCTACCCCGATTGCTGTGGGGCTTGAGTTGCCCAGTGATGTGCTTTCTCCACCGATGCGGGTGACTACCGCCACCGGAGAAAGATGTGATGCTACCACTGTTCATCGCGATGTGGCGTTTCAGTGGGATGGCCGTGAGTTCTCGGTAGATCTGATAGGGTTGCCGATGGCCAACTTGGAGGTTATTCTGGGCATGGATTGGCTGTCCAGAAATTGTGTGATGATTGACTGTTGTGCCAAGCGTGTAGTGTTGTCTCCGTGTGATTCCACAGCCAGTTCCTCGCCGTACATTTCGTTGCTACAGGCTAGGAGAGCCTTGAGAGCAGGAGCATTTGGTTATGTCATGTTGGGAGGTTTGGTGAGTGGTACACAGGAGGACATCACTGGCATTCCTGTGGTGAGGGAGTTCCTCGAGGTGTTTCCTGAGGAGATTCCTGAGTTTCCGCCACAGAGGGAGATAGAGTTCTCCATAGATCTGTTGCCTGGTGTGGGGCCGATTTCTTTAGCTCCATACCGGATGTCGCCACCGGAGTTGGCAGAGCTGAAGAAGCATATTGAGGATCTTTCAGCGAAAGACTTCATTAGACCGAGTGTGTCTCCTTGGGGAGCACCGGTTATCTTTGTGAAGAAGAAGGACGGGACAATGCGATTGTGCACCGACTACAGGCAGCTGAACAAGGTGACAATCAAGAACAAGTATCCTCTTCCTCGGATTGATGATCTGTTGGATCAGCTCAGAGGTGCTTGTGTGTATTCCAAGATTGATCTCCGGTCCGGATACCATCAGATTCAGGTGAAGCCGGAGGATGTCCCGAAGACCGCATTTCGCTCGAGATATGGTCATTTTGAGTACTTGGTGATTCCGTTCGGTCTCACCAATGCACCTGCTGTGTTCATGGATTACATGAACCGGATTTTCCAGCCGTACCTGGATCAGTTTGTGATCGTCTTCATTGACGACATTTTGATTTACTCCAAGACGGAGGAAGAGCATGTGGAGCATTTGAGAACTGTTCTGCAAGTGCTGAAAGAGAAGAAGCTGTATGCGAAGCCTTACAAGTGTGAGTTCTGGCTCAAGTCTGTGAAGTTCCTTGGGCATGTTATTTCTGCTGAGGGAGTTGCAGTGGATCCGAACAAGATTGAGGCCGTACTGGATTGGGAGAGACCCAAGACAGTTACGGAAGTGAGGAGCTTTCTGGGTTTGGCAGGTTACTATCGGAGGTTCATCAAGGGATTCTCCACCATGGTTTTGCCATTGACTCGCCTTACTCGAAGGAGACTCCATTTGTGTGGACTCACGAGTGTGAGGTCTGTTTACAGGAGTTGAAGGAGAGACTGACTACTGCTCCTGTGTTGGTCCTTCCTGATCCTGCGCTTGAGATTGAGCTTTACACCGACGCCTCCGGGAAGGGGCTAGGTTGTGTGTTGATGCAGTTGGGCAAAGTGATCGCCTATGCTTCGAGGCAGTTGAAACCTCATGAGGAGAACTACCCTACCCATGACTTGGAGTTGGCTGCTATTGTGTTTGCTTTCAAGATTTGGAGGCATTATCTTTTTGGCTTGAGGTTTGTGGTTTTCAGTGACCACAAGAGTTTGAAGTACCTGTTCGACCAGAAGGAGTTGAACATGAGGCAGAGGAGATGGATGGAGTTCATTAAGGACTATGACTTTGAGCTAAGGTATCATCCTGGCAAGGCCAATGTGGTAGCTGATGCTTTGAGTCGGAAATCCAGTAGTTCATCCAGTTTGTTACTTGGTAACTTCGATGTGGTTGAGAAGTTCCGCAACTTGGCAGTGACCGCTCCGTGTGAGAGTGTACTTCTCGGATTGGAAGCATCTGATGTGGTGAACGAGCTGCTTGAGAAGATTAAAGAGGCACAAGTTCAGAGAGAGTGTCTGGATTATGTGAAGAACCAAGACGGTGTGTCTTGGAATGAGGATGGAGTGCTTTTGTTTCAGCAGAGGATTGTAGTTCCTCGAGGCCCGTTGACAGAGGAGATTATGGCAGAAGGCCATAAGGGTCAGTTTTCTATCCACCCTGGTGCTACTAAGATGTATCAAGACTTGAAGAAGAACTTCTGGTGGCCGGGCATGAAGAAAGATGTTGCTATCTTTGTGTCCAAGTGTTTGGTTTGCCAGAAGGTGAAGATTGAGCATCAGAGACCGTCTGGTGAACTTCAACCTCTTGAAGTACCACAGTGGAAGTGGGAAGGTATTTCCATGGACTTTGTGGTGGGATTGCCGAAGACTCAGGCGGGTTGTGACTCTATTTGGGTCATTGTGGACAGACTGACGAAGTCTGCCCATTTTCTTCCAGTGAAGGTGAGCTTCACTACAGAGCAGTTGGCCAAGCTTTATGTCCGCGAGATTGTGAGGGTTCACGGGGTGCCCGAGAGTATCATTAGTGATAAGGACCCGAAGTTCACTTCTCGGTTCTGGGAGGCGTTGTAGGAGGCTTTTGGTACGCAGTTGAGATTGAGTACCGCCTATCACCCTCAGACTGATGGACAAACTGAGAGGACCATCCAGACCTTGGAGGACATGTTGCGAGCTTGCACGTTGGAGCAGGGCTCAGCATGGGATAGGTACCTTCCGTTGGTTGAGTTTTCTTACAACAACAGCTTTCATGCTAGCCTGGGCATGGCGCCCTACGAAGCACTGTATGGTAGGAGGTGTCGGACTCCTACTTGTTGGTCTGAGGTTGGAGACAAGGAGCTTTTTGGCTTGGACTTTGTCCAAGATACCACCTTGCAGATTCAGATGATCCGTGAAAAGTTGAAGCAGGCGCAAAATCGCCAGAAGAGCTACTATGATGTCAAGCATCGTCCACTAGAGTTCAGTGAGGGTGAGCACGTGTTTGTGAGACTTTCACCTGTTACCGGTGTAGGTCGGGCACTCGGAGTGAGGAAGCTGAGCCCGCGATATATTGGGCCATACCAGATCCTTGGTAGAGTAGGACCTGTTGCCTACCGGCTTGCCTTGCCTCCGAACCTGGCTAACATCCACGACGTGTTTCACGTGTCTCAGCTTCGGAAGTACATAGCAGATCCGTCGCACGTGGTGCAACCGGATGATGTGGAGGTTCGGGAGAACCTAAAGACTCCCGTCGGACCACTCAGAATTCTCGATCGTGGCGAGAAGCAGCTGAGGAGCAAGATCATTCCTATGGTCAAGGTGCAGTGGACCGGGAGGACTCCTGAGGAGTGTACTTGGGAGCGTGGGGACGAGCTTCTCTGGCAGTACCCCGAGTTTCGACCAGGTATGTTTCTGATTTTGAGGTCAAAATCCTAAAAAGGTGGGGTGAATGTAAGAACCTGCACCGTTAATTAAGGTATTTAATTAATTAATTATGCAAAATAGGAAATGATTCCATAATTGAACCTAATAATTATTTATGAGGCTTAATAATCATAATTAGTGATTAAGAATGCTGAAAGTCGCTTTTCGGAAGAAAAGTGCAGATACCGGTTCTGCTAGTCGGTATAAATGTGTACCGAAAAAGTATCCCGGAAAATTAATGTAAGAGCATGATAATTACTAGAATAATGTGTAGGACTTGTAAAACGAGTTTCAAGTCCAAATAATGAGAACTGGTGCTAGAAACCGGTACTGGCCTTGGAAAAGCGCGTACCGGAAAGTTGCTCAGAAAAATATAAGAAAAATATGATAAATCTTAGAAAATTATGTAGTTTCATAATCCAAAGTTTGGGATTAAAATGCTAAGCGTAGAAATTAAAGTTAATACTGCGTGCTTAAATGAGTTTTGGCTATAAATACTCCCATTATGGGCACAAAACCCTAGGATCAGATTTTTATACGTGACTTGGTGGCTGAGTGCACCTTGGTACTGTTCCATTGCTGAGTTCTTCTTCCTTGAGAGTCTTGGAGCCATTTCTTCCTTGTTCTTTGTGGTTTCTTCTTCTTAAACACTTGTGTGAGGGAGAGTCACCTTTGGGAAGGGGTTTGTAGCGTTGTTTCTGAGTTGTGAAGTCTGTGTGAGGGAGGTTTGGTTGCTGACTTGCTGGTTTTGGGTTGAGAGAAGCTTGGTTTTGGTTTTTGGAGGTCCAAGTGGTGACCTTTGTGTTAAAGAACCAACCTTTGTGAAGCCATTTTCGTGCATCTTCCTTGAGTCAGACTTGAGGGGCTGTGTTGAGCTCCAAGAGCATCTTCATTCTGAGTTTTGAGCCTTGGTATGTATATCAACCTTTGATCTTGAGTTTTAAGGCTTAAAAATGGAAGCTTGATGCATGTTAAGGTTAAAAGATGATAACTTGTTGTTGGGTAATGTTGAACACACCTAGAAATGCATGATTAGGTGCTTAAAATCGGTAAAAGGGAACCTTTTTGGTATATCTTCACGAAAATGCAGAAACTGCATTCTGTCGTGAAATATCCGGATATCTGCCCGTGGAATATCCGGATATTGGATATCCGGATATGATATCCGGATATGTGTATTCGGATATGGGGTTTTGGGATATCTGGATATTGTATATTCGGATATGGGATTCTGGATATCCGGATATGGCATATCCGGATATGTACAGTGAGATATCCGGATATTGAATATCCGGATATGGTCCCGAGGAATATCCGGATATCCTGGGATTTCGCAGAACAGTAGCGGTGCTGTGCATACAGTAGGCTATTGGGGGTTTGTAGACCATAGATTGATGAAGTTGAACTTCTGTTTTTAATGGATTAAGCCAGAATCATGGGATTTAGGGCTTGTGGCTTTGTTAGAAGCTTTAAGACTTGAAAACGTAATGAAAAGGCGTTGTCTTTAATTTGTATGCATGTGGTACATGTTTATTGATTTATATTTGGTCCATATCAGATTGTGATCTGCTGTGATTGGACTCTGAGCTTGTGGCATTGGATAGCTAGCTTGGAGGTAAGCTTTCGTGTCCTCGGTTTAGCCATGTTGTGGTTCCACCATGTCCCATGGGGATATGGTATATGCATGCTGTGTTACATGCTTTTGATGTTTTGGAAATGCTGTTGAGCTATTATATGTTAGTGCCTTGTTGATATGCATGGAGGTGTTCCACCTATACGGTAAGCCTGAGTCTGTAGAACATACAAGAGGGTGAGGCTGTGGGTGAGGTGCAAGCGGTGTTCCTTGTACTACATGTAGGGAATAGACGTATTCCTACATTTCTCTGGCCAGTAGATAGTGATAGACACACATGCCATAGATATCTATTGCACTACATAGTTTTGGAACTAATAATGATATAAATGCTTTTTGAACTTATATTGCACATGTAAGTGAGCTTGGGGTGGAAGATCCTTGAGGACCCCTTGTCTTACTGAGAAAAAAAATCAAAATTTTTGTCGTCTGCCGTGGTTGGTTAATCGCACTACAAACCTTATACTTAATATAAAAATATATTAGCGGGCCGGCCCTCCGGGCCGAGCCCAGTTTTCCTCTTCTAACTGTCAACATTTTATATAAATAATTTTTTTTGCAAAGATTAGTGTCGTTAGTCTTTGGAATTTCACAAATTTGTATTTACAAAAATTGAAATCAGATTTAATAATTTAATTATAAAAGAAGAAAAATTAAATTTCAATTGAATTATAAAAATATATTGGCGGACCGGCACTCCGGGCCGAGCTCAGTTTTCCACCTCTAACTGTCAGCATTTTATATAAATAATTATTTTTTGCAAGTATTTGTGTTAATTACACTCTTGCAATAAAAAAATGAAAGTTTAAATTTTTATTTTTATAGTTCTTAAATTTTAATAATTTTTTTTACAGAATGACAGACGTCATTTTTTATTTATATTTAAAATTTAAAACTTTTTATATTAATTATACATATTTTTTTACACAATTTCTTTCTATTTTAATTTATGATTTTTATATATTTTTTTAATTGGTTATACATGTATATTTAAAATTTTTATGTTAAATATTTTTTTAAAAAATACATGTATATTTAAAATTTTGTTATTTTACAATTTTTTTAATGTTTTTTGTTTTTGTTATGCAGCATTAATAGGGCTAACAATTATCCATGCAAAAAATAGTGGGATATACAACAAAAGAAAAATAGAGGTCTTTTTTACTCATAATATACAACAACAAAAAAGTAATGGGACATTAAATGAGTTGTCTGCCACAATAAATGATTAACTTAATTTTCCATTGATTTTTTATTTCGATTTTTAAAAGAAATTTTTATTTATTTAATCTTTTATTTCCAAATCCTTTCCCATTATTCCAATTTGTAATTTAAAATTGAAATCCAAAATTTGAAATTAATTCAAAATTCGAATTTCAAAAGAGTGAGCAATTCCAATTTAGAAAGCATTTAAAAGAGGTGAGTAATTTCAATGTACAAATCAGTGGGACATTGAATGAGTTGTCTGCCACCATAAATGATTAACTTAATTTTCTATTAATTTTTTATTTCTATTTTTAAAAGAAATTATTATTTATTTAATTTTTTATTTTCAAATCATTTCCCACCATTACAATTTGAAATTTAAAATTGAAATCCAAAATTTGAAATCAATTCAGAATTCGAATGTCAAAAGAGTGAGCAATTCCAACGTAGAAAGTATTCAAAAGAGCGGAGTAATTCCATATACAAATTAGTGGGACATTGAATGAGTTGTCTGCCACAAAAAATTATTCACATAATTTTTCATTTAATTTATTTCCAAATTTCGAATTTATTTTACAATATAAATAATTTTGTTATTTTACAATATTTTTTTAATGTTTTTTTTAAGCAACATTAATAGGGCTAACAATTACTCATGAAATCAAAACATAATTTGAATTTTAAAAGAGTTGATCATTCCAATGTAGAAATCAGCATATTTGAATTTTAAGAGAGCTGATTTGAATGTTAAAAGAGCTTATCAATTCCAATGTAGAAGTGGGTCAGTGGGTCATTGAATGAGGTGTATGCCACTACAACTTAATTGAATAAAAAATTAATTTTCCGTTTTTTTCGTATTTTAAAACATTTAAAATATTTAATAATTCCAATATAAAAACAGCTGAGTCATTAAAACAGGTGAGTGATTCTATTTCAAAATTCAAAATTTTAAATCAGCTGACTCATTAGATGAGATGACCAATTCCAATGTGAAGGTAAGTGGCGCATTAAATGTTTTGTCTGCCACCTCATTTGTTTTAAATTATTAGAAATTTTAAATCAGCTGACTCATTAAATGAGATGACTAATTCTAATGTGAAGGTATGCGGCGCATTAAATGATTTGTCTGCCACCACATTTGTTTTAAATTATTAGAAATTAAAATTGATTTTTCGATTTTTAAAAGAAAAATCGAAAAAATTAATTGAATAAAAAAATTAATTTTCCGTTTTTTTTCGTATTTTAAAATATTTAATAATTATGGAGCAGGAGCCTCGGGCAAGAGGCCCGCAGAGTGAGCGGTGGAGCGCTTCATATTTTGCATTTTGTTGGCCGTGTGGCCTAGGCTAGACTTAGGGCATGAACATGTCATTTGTATTTACTAGTAGCTTCATTAGCATCTTGTTCATGCCATTTTGCCTAAGTCTAGTAGTGATGTATTTGGTTATGTTGTCTTTTAAATTAAGTTGAAGTTTTAGAAGAATGTAATTTGAAGTTTTAGTTTCAAGTTGTAATTTGTAAAGCCATATTGTAATAGTATTGATGCATGTCTATTTATGATGGAAGGGCCTTAGGCCTATTTTAGGTTATGATAATATGTATGATGGAAATATGCATGAAAAAGGTGTTAGTGATTGCAACTACTTAAGAATGATTATTATGGACTCTATGTTTAATAACTATAAACTGGATTGAGTTGTAAGTGCCCCAAGGCGTTGTTGGTCCTTGTGTGTGCCACCCATTGGATTATTACTGTATTATCATGTGTTTATTAGGTACATTTGAGGTTTAAATGATCTTTTACAAATTTGGGATTATTGGAAAAACAAAGGAAACTCTGGCGAATTTTCTGTAGAATTGGCAGATTTTAGGCGAACTTCGGGAGAGCATATCTCCCTCCATAGAGGTCCCCTAGGGACGTGCCATACGCCATTTTGAAGGTTGAGATGTCCTCTACCTTGTGTCAAAATGTAAGGAAAATCTGGGTTGATCTTCGGCCTGAAAAAAATAGAGAAACGCGGGCTGCTCATGTGCCACTGCACCTGAGGCAGATTCTGGACCGGATTTGGGAAATTAATTCCTGCTTCGTTTCTCAGTCAAATTAAGCGTGTGATATATCAAAATGAAGTTTGAGATGTCTAGTTTGTAGGATAAAAATTTGAGAGCAAATGGTTGAGTGGATTGAGTGAAGTAATTCGAGCAATGTGAGTGGTTTGGAGCTGTTTTTGGGGTTGTTTGGGCTAATTGCTTATCCAACTTCTAACGGCGATAACCGGAGCAAATGAGCTCCGAATTGAGCGTATGATAGCTTGTTAAAAAGGGAATTAAGTAATAAAAAAATATAATCTGAGAAGAAGGGTTGGTTGCGATCGGTTTGGTCGCAGAAAAATTTAGAGTGAAACATGTTAGAATTGGTAAAAACGTAAAGTTGGAAATAGGCTAAGTGAGTTTATGGGAACTCCTTAGTAACTTATAATAAATGATGTAAGTAATAAAAATAGTTTAAATAAGTCTTCCGCAAGAGTTTACGGTTACGGTCACAACTTTTAATTATTACGCCTTTTTATGATTTAAATGCTCGCGTAATAGTCGGAAAAAATTTATTCTCGTTTTTATAAACGAACTGCTGTGGTTGTAACTGCGCTTAATATCATAATTAATGTTAACAATACCGGTACGTAACGGGCTGTTACATTTTATGGTATCAGAGCAGTTTTGTTAGGGAACTCTGATAATGTATATTTATGTTGTGTGTTGCATATATGTAGATTCTTATCGATTACTGCATATGTGATTCCTTAGTGTGGGTCTGATCAACCCATTCCTTTGTGTTACATGCGTAGTCATCGTAAGAAGCCTACGTGGCAACTGTGGAGCACCAAATGTAAGTCCTTAGCCTGATGTTGTGGATGCAGTGTTGACTGCTCCATGGACAAGAGATGGCAGTAAGTAAAACATGAATATTATAGGACTTAAGGGAAACAGACTTAAATGTTTTGTCTGACCTTGTAGATGGGGTGAACCTTGTAGTACTATAAATAATAAAGATATATAATTGAGATGAGTCCATAGTATGGAAACGGTATTGGTGAAGCTTCCAAGTATGTGTGTAGTATAGTGTGTACAGTGGACTTGGTGAATAGACTTCATCAAGGTGAGAGATTTAGAACCTGTTGGATTATTGAAAATGGTGAACAGGTATGCTTAAGTATGAGTTGGAATATTCTATGTCTGATTAGAAGTTATAAGTCCCTGATGGATGATGTACACTTAAACAAATTGAGATGGTTCATGCAGAGAAATAAATAGAAT